>NW_023276919.1:273083-354487 GCF_003668045.3 Cricetulus griseus
TTTCAATTCATATGATTAAGTCTTCACTGTAAAAACAGGAACAGACAAGTTATCCTAATTGTGTTAATATCATCTTGCTTCTCCTAATAGGTATATTTTTATTATTTATCATAAGAATAAAATTTTTAGACAGCTATACAATAATTTTATGAGTCCTAAACAAGGCAGTTAAAATACTCCTAAACTGAAGGAAGTAAGAAAAGTTAGGACTGCAAACAAAAAGCACATACTTCCAATTATCTACAAGCTGCTGAAAAAGAAGCTTCTGATTATACCCCATCTTATTAGCTTGTGTCAGGTGTGGTTAAGCTAAACTCAACTCTGAATTATTCCCAGCAGAGAGGAGAATGTTTTCCAAGGAGTAATGTGCTTGTATTAAATTGCATACCGCCTGCTTCTTCTGACAAAAAAAAAAAGTGTATTATGAAACAAGTATGGCAACTCCTGTAGATTGTTTGCTTTTCCAGAAAATACTGTAGCAAATGCCAGTTATTGGTATCAATTTTGTTAATTGCATCAAAGTGGTTAATTCTAGATGGCTTGCCATTCTACATGTTTCTAATTACTGACAGGTCATAAACTATGATAGGTAAAAACAATGTTGACTGTGACTCAACAACAGTAACAGTCTGGAGTGTATTCAAATACAAGAACTAGGCAAAAGAATTAAATGTCAGACCTTTTGGTTTGTAGCCAAGTGTTACTTTTCTACAACATTAAAAAGAGCAATTACTCTCCAGGAATAGTGATAATTGTTTTCATCACCTGCATCGAGTAATGCAGCAAAAGAGATTCCAACTTTCCTTGACAACTACAGCACTGATTCTAAAGCACTCTGCCTGCATACAACCTACACAATTTGACTTACTTTTGCAGGAATACCACTTAAGCTGCAGAGTCATGCTCTACAAAAGACATGTGCTAAATTGAATGCCACCAACTTTTAGCTGGTCCCATCACATTGGGACACTTGGGGACATCATAGCAATCTCAATTTGTATTAAGTGTTCTTTATAATTGTTCACACAATAACAGAATCATCAAACAATACATTTCTCAGAACACATAATTCTAGCAATGTATACCAATCTTGTGATAAAATTCTTGAGAAAAATCAACTTAAAGTAGAAAAATCTTTATTTAGGACCATGTTTCAGTGGCCTTAGGCTATAATGGTTTGTGGATCGTTGTTTACTGGCCTGTAATGAAGCAGCATATCAGGGCAGAAATATGAGGCAGCGTAAAACAGCTCATTTTCTGGCAACTAGGAAATACAGATCAAAAGAGGAGGGGCCAGGGACCCAATACCTCCCTAGAGGCTATGTCCCCTCTGACTTGATGATCTTACTTCCATGTGCTAGAGGCTTCATCCAGTAGCACCTTCATCTGAGGATGAAGTCTTTAATACAATACTTTGAAAGATATGTAAAATCCCAGTCATCATCATGTCCTGAAACTCTAGTCGGTGTGAGTTTCCTAGAAGGATATTTCTAGTACTCCTTCACTGAGGATTCAGAAAGTGATTCTGTCTCAAGTAATTTAGGTTTAAATACTCTACGAGTTACACCAGGTATTGGGACTAGCACTCTTGAAGAGCCTTACCACTTTCACCATTCTGTATCAATGAGTGACATAAGAGTTTCAGAAAAAAAATGGGGTGAGGTGATTATCAGCATAAATCCCAATTTTCATATTAAAGCCTTCACAATAGTGTGTTTCTTAGTGGCTAATTTATTAGATAAAAAAATGCCATGGTGTCTGCCTTTCTGAGACCTAACTTTGGTTTCTAACTTCCAAAGAAACAATGGGTGTCGTGGTGACTAAAACAGCAAAACCCTTTTATTCATCTGTGTGAGTAAATGTCCCCTAAAAAGAATAGCTATCTATTAAAGATTAATAATGCACAACTACCACTGGATGCTTATTAAATAGCAAGTACTATTTTTGAATACCTTAATAATTCTCATATTACATCTTTGTATGCTTTACAAACACCCTTTAATTACTAATTTCATTAAATGTTTTACAGATGATAAAATTGAAATCAAGAACAGTGAAAAAATTAACCTAGGGTTCCACAAGTAAAAGAAAACAACCATAAAGCAACTTAGGCTATTGTTAAACTAATACTTCCCAGGTAATATTTTTAGCATAATTAAACCTTTCTGAAAGAGACAACTATACACAAGAGGATAAAAGTACTTGCAAACAGTAGAGATAAACTCTCATGTCTGATGGCTGGAGAAAGAAATCTTCCTTACTATAATTAGGCGATTTTTCCAGTTAATAACAAAAATGAATAAAGTACATGATCATGGGAAATTTGTCATCTCGCAATCCAGAAATCCTGAGACATGTAGCTCCAGATTAATTCATTCAACACCTCTATATATTAAGGAACCAAGCCTTCCTCATGATATGGATTTCACCATTCAGAGGATGAAGCAGGAAAGTACCACATTGAAAACAAAAGTAGCCCTTCTTAGACACCTAAACCTTCTAGGGTTTTCAATTTAGAAAAGTCAACCTCCTCCAGAGTTATTAAGATATTTAAATTTTTTTCTGATCTCAAGTTTAATTTATGGTTTCTCTTTAAAAGACATGTCTCACCAACCCTGAAGCTTTGCCCTATTTCCTTCATGCCCAAGATCCAATTAGTAACAATCAGTACCCACATTCTGCTATGTATTTGTGAGAGTCAGGAAAAATTAGGTTAAACATATAGGGTGAAATTCAATCTCTATTGCAGAAAAGTTAAAAATGGAGATATCTAACAGATTAATGCATCATGAGAACAGTAGATTTATAACATGAGTTAATTTTCTCATAAAAGAATCTGGGGTGGATTATCTCACCTTTCTATCATCTCATAATGGAGCAACAAAATATTGTTTATGAACAAAAGAGATATCACTGGACACCAAATCTGTTGGCTTTTTGATCTTTGACTTAGCCTCTGGAACCTTAAGAGGCAAGATTTCTGTTGTTTGAAAAATGCTAATTCTGTGGGGTTTTTATAGCAGTGTAAACTGAATGTGACCTGTGAAAAGCACCTCCAATTCAATGGTTTAATATAAAATTGGTTTTTCATGCCCACTGTGGTTCCTTCTAGGATAATTCGTCCAGCAATTACTGGAGTATTGCTACTTGCTTTGGAAGAAGATGAATATAACATGACTAATCCAAAAGGAAGTCTTAAAGCAGGTATACCCAGCCTCCATCTCACAGATTACACGTGTCTCAGGATACTTATGAGTACAGCCCAACACATTTGTGGATAATGTCATACTGCAGTGTCAAAAGATTGGAAACCTCTGTCTTAAAGCTTCTCTCTGTGAATTATAACCTTCATAGACCCAAATGATACAACAATGTCTAAACTGATTTTTGTGGAAAACCATAATTATCTTGATAGAGGAAGTGAACAAATAATGGTGAAAAGTATGCCATAGTTATTTGCCCTCTTTTTTTCCATCCTTTTCTCCATTGTTGCTTTTTAAATAAGATAATGTATAGATTACTGATATTAAACTTTTGGCTCATGCTATCTCCAATCTTGCTTATTGACATGTAATTTTATTAATGACAAATTATGGTAACCCTTTTCCATGTAAAAATTAAATTTTAATATAAACAATGTCATTACTTTTTGTCCTTTTGCCTTTATTGCTTCTGAATTTAAGGTATTCCTTGGGAAAGAAAGATATGATGTAAGGATTCTTAATTTTTTCTTGCCTATTATTTTATAGATTAAGGCTTTGAATGTTCAAATGAAGCTTTCATCTCTATATATGGTGTTATGTAAGATTCAAATATAACCTATGTATCCCAGAATGTCATTTGAAGAGACAGTATATCATTTCTACTATTTGAATAAATACCCCCTAAGCAAATGTAGATGATAAACAGCAGAAAGGTAGGATACAATTGCCAGGACAGGCTCCAAAGCTATACAGCGAAACCTACATTCAAAAGAAAAGTAAAAGTAAAAGAGTTATACCTTGCTTCTCTTCGTTTGTTAATAACATGGCTTTTATTTTTGTATTTTATAAATGAATCTAACTAATGTTATAAAAGTTTTCATTTTTATTTTCATATTTATTTTTATATTAAAGTTAAAATGATTGATCTGAAATATAGACAGAATTTTAGTGAAAGTTTGTGTTAAAATATGTGCAATAATTTGTGTTATTCTCATGATTAATTTCTTTTCAGACACTACACTTGGTATATTTGAATCCCCAATGTGAATATTCTCTCAATTATGTCTGTCAATCATTTTCTTTCATCAGTTCCTTCTATAAAACATCCACATATATGCTTAAATGCCAAAAATGAACAATGGACAATTCAAGACTAAAAATACCCCAAAGTGCCTGCTACTCTATTAAGTTTATAATTTCAGTCAAATTTTGCAGTTCAACTGGACAGAGCACACATAACTTAATATAATAATGGAAAGGAATGTGCTTAGCCGGCATTTCTTCTAAAGGTAGAGCAGAGAGAATAACAAAGGGCATATAGGTTGAGAACCTCAAAACCTATGGTAGAGGACTGGGGAAATCCAGACCAGGTAAAATGTTCAAACAAGAGGTTCTTGTTACTTTTTCAGGAGTATACTTTAGAATCCAAAGTGACTTATACTAGGTATGCAGCCATGGTGCTTCTGAACTCCTAATTCTCTTACATTTCAAATGCTGGGATTGTTGGGGTATAGCCTCAAATCTGCCTTCTAACTACATTTTATAAACAGTTAATTCATAGTGATAGAAAACTGCTTAATCCTTGGTGGGACAAAAGTCCATTAAGAAGATATTACATTAAGACTGGTATTACTGTGCTCACTGCAAGCTTTCAGACCAATGGGTAAAACTATTAAAGAAATGAGGCTTTAAAGAAGAACAGGAAGTCTTAGAGGGCAATTTTATGCATCAGAAGAAACAAATAAGAATTGTGTACAAAAAAGACAGTTCATGGGGAGTATGGATTGAGGCATGTGAAAGAAGCTGGCAGAGACAGGAAGATGAGATTTAGAAGGATATAGTGAGGAAGAAGAGAGATAATGGAGGGAGATAAGCAAGGAGCAATCTTAAAAGGACACTTTAAAAGGCTTCTTTAGTTGTGCATCAAATGATACTATCAACAAAATAAATATATATCAGGAGAAAAGCATAAATCATTTGTCATTTCATTGGTAATATCTAGTATTAGAAATTTTTCTATAATTCAAAAACAAAAACCTAATTAATGATTGGCAAAGTTCTTAAACACACACTTTGCTACAGCAGCTATAAAAATAGCCAATGAACACATTCCTAACATCACTTTTCATGAGAAATGTGAAAATAAAGTCAAACAGTGGCCAGCAAAATATGTAGTTCGGTAGGTAAGAGTGCTTGGTCTCCACCCACACTATCTTAGTTTGATCCCAGGTACCCACATGCTAGAAAGAGAATACAGATTATTGAAAGTTTTCTCCCAATCTATAAGCATACATCATAGAAGTGCCACCCACAAAAAAGATAGAAAAACAAATTTAAAAGCGTATTTATTTAAGGGCTGGAGTTACAGATCAATGGTAGAGTGCTCCCCTGTCATAAACAAATGCTTGGGCTTTGATCCCCAGAACCAGAAAAATACATGCCACTTCATAATCATTAACGGGAGTGTTATAAAATTATATAATGCAGCTGGGCAGTGGTGCATGTCTTTAGTCCCAGCAATCAGGAGGCTGATGCAGGCAGATCTCTGTGAGTTCGGTACAAGCATCGTCTACAACAGCTAGTTCCAGGACAACTTCCAAAGCCACAGGGAAAACCTGTTTCCAAAGAGCCAAGAAAGAAAGAGAGAGAGAGACAAGTGGGAGGGAGGGAGGGAGACAGAGAGGGAATCAGGGAGGGAGGGAGGGAAGGAGCAAGGGAAGGAGGGAGGGAGAGAGGAAGAAAAGAAGGAAGGAAGGAAGGAAGGGAAAAGAAAGAAAGAAAGAAAGAAAGAAAGAAAGAAAGAAAGAAAGAGAAAGAGAAAGAGAAAGAGAAAGAGAAAGAGAAAGAAAAAGAGTGCAAAATAAAAAATGCAGAAATTAAATGTTGATGCTGAAGCTGATAAATTAGTCTCTGAGTGTTACTGGTAAAAACCTGAAGTGGTAAAGCCACTGTGGCAAACACTTTAGTCATTTCTTCATAATTCAACAGAATTGCTATATGATATAAGCATTCTACTACAATATAGAATTGAGTCCAAATTTTATAGCCATTTCAGCAGGCTCAAAGAATGCATTTCTCTTGACTTCTAGCAAAGAAAGACATACACTAATATTTCATCTTTTAAAAACTGAGTTTTTGTTTCCAATCATTTCTCCTGAATTTAGTTCCATGTCAGTTATAGTTTAACAAAAACTTCAAGAGTGAAATAGTACAATGTATAAAATAGACAAAAGAGGATCTGTGACATCTTTGGACTCCTGGTAAATCCCAATGACCCATTGGGAAACAACCTATGAATCTATGAGATTTATAGATACATATCTTTGTGTTTTTAAAGGAGGTATTTTTCTGGAAAGTATACAGAAACAACAACCGTCATCTCATCAAAAATTCCTACTTTTGGTTCTGTTTCAGAAGAAGCATATTAAAAACTGAAAGAGCCAGATGTTGGTGGAACATGCTTTTAATCCCAGCACTTGAGAGGCAGAAGCAGGCTGATCTCTGTGAGTTCAAGGCCAGCTGGTCTCCAGAGTGAGTGCTAGGATAGGCTCCAAAGCTACACAGAGAAACCCTGTCTTGAAAAACCAAAAAAAAAAAAAATTGAATTTCATGTATGTATTTCCAGCAGTGATTTTCTCATTGTAAGATCCCAACTTACAAGGAACCACTGGGAACACAGTCCTCTATGAGATTAAAGATGGAATCAGCACTGTGTCTGCTGTGTGGTCTATTATGAATAGATTCTAAGAACCTCTAGGAGTTGACATCATAGCAGATGCAAACAGCTGGCTACTGGGTACTTAGGCCACATCTGGTTTTCATTGGGATGGGTAGCCTTTGAAAAGTAGTTGAATCTTTTTTTGGAAGATGTCAAATAAAGGATTATACCACAAACACTCTGTCATTACATGTAAAATTCTTCCACATAGATTGTAGGAAATGCATAGTTCAGGCTTCCTCTATATCAAACTAAAATCTCTGGGATAGTTCCTAGATAACCATATTTGTTATACATTGCCAATATGATTTTAACCTGTATCCATAGTTGAAAGTTACTGTTTTAGATGATGCCAAGAAACCTTACTGAGGGAAATAAAGCATACACCAATAACCTGATTCCTTGAGGTTGCCCAGGGAGACCAACATCCAAAGGTGCATTAAAGGTAGAGGTATAAAGGTATAAAGAAGCAGAAAGTTTTTCTATGGTTATCCTTTTAAAAGAAAGCCATGCTTCCAATTAAAAGCAGCGGAATTAAAAATCTTTGGGGTGACTTTCCTTTCACCTTTGTAAATTGAATTACTTCTTTATATACCTTGCTAAAAATTTTATAACCACATACTATTAAAAATAATAGATTTTCCTCCTATGTTCTTCAAATTGGAATTTATTTTACGTCAAGGTTTACAAAGCATTTGCTTCACTTTTCCTATTTGTTGGCAAACTAAGGTTCTAGATTTCCAAATCTAAGTAATTAAATAAAATAACAAAATTAAAAACTTTACTGAGATTTTTCTCCAAGTTCTCATCCACTTTCTTCTAGTGAATTAGCCTGCCCTTTGGATCCAGAATGATCTCTTGACTCCTCAACGAAGTCCTGGCAAAAGAGCCCTGTGCCTTAGGCAGTGACAACTTTGTTACATGGACAAAACTGCATGTGTCAGTCACTATAAATCTTTCTAGCACTATGAATTCCACGGACATATTAACACTAGCTCATTGCAGTGTTATTAGGTTCTCAGAAAGAGAAAAGCAGTGTTGAAGATTGATGTATTAGCTGAAAAAGTACACAGTAATAAGAAATAGGTTTTAGCATTGCAGACCTTGGAAACCTAAAAGTTAAGACATCAGGTAACGTAGAGGGTATTTATTATTCTAACCTACTGTAATCAATGAAGAAATAAAGTAAGAAATAAGAAAATAGCATGTTCATACAAGAATGACTAGAAAACAATGTGCAGAAGAGTTGAAGAAGACAGTGGAGAAAAGACTTAGAACAGATTCAAGGATATAAAGAACCCAAAATTAAGAAGTAGGGAGACCACCGAGGATGCTACTAAACATCCAGAGAGAAAGTGATAAGGGTTGAAACTAAGGTGTTAGCATCAACAAACTAAGGGAAATAATTAATAGAGAGGTACCAAAAGGGAAGTGTCTAGGCTCTAATATGCCTTGTAAGAGTCTGACTTTATGGCCGGGTGGTGGAGGTGCACGCCTTTAATCCAAGCACTCCGGAGGCAGAGGCAGGTGGATCTCTGTGAGTTCGAGACTAGCCTGGTCTACAAGATCTAGTTCCAGGACAGCCTCCAAAGCCACAGGGAAACCCTGTCTCGAAAAACCTAAACAAACAAACAAAAAAGAGTCTGGCTTTAGTGACTGGCTGGAGGAGAGGAGACATGCATTTCATGGCTCCTAGAAATGAGAACTTGGCAAGCATTTGGTTTCAGATAGGTTTGATTTACCAGAAAACATCCAAGACCCTCTCCACTTTAAATGTCATTTTCAGATAAATAACGAATGCATTTTTAGTGTGGACCATGTGGCAAGTACAATAAAGCTCAAGTTGAATATTTCACTATGGCAAAATGAAATAAATTACCCTGCATCATCCTGAAATAGAAAAAATCTAACCTGTATGTTATAAATTAAGCAAAAACATCAATATAATTGTTGAGAAGAAAAGATCTCTTGTTGATTATTTGATGCAGTCTTATTTAAAAAAATAATTCTGTTGGTTCAGAACTAGTCTTGCCTTTCCATCTCACCTTCTTTCCGATTAATAAGATACCACAATGCTGAAATTTCTTTATTGTACTTGCCACATGGTCCACACTAAAAATGCTTGCCAAGTTCTCATTTCTAGGAGCCATGAAATGCATGTCTCCTCTCCTCCAGCCAGTCACTAAAGCCAGATTCTTCTTGTTTGTTTGGTTTGGTTTTTTGAGACAGGGTTTCCCTGTCACTTTGGAGGCTGTCCTTGAACTAGGTCTTGTAGACCAGGCTAGTCTCGAACTCACAGTGATCCACCTGCCTTTGCTTCCCGAGTGCTGGGATTAAAGGTGTGCACTACCACCACCCGGCCATAAAGCCAGACTCTTACAAGGCATATTAGAGCCTAGACACTTCCCTTTTGGTACCTCTCTATTAATTATTTCCCTTAATTTGTTAATGCTAACACCTTAGTTTCAACCCTCATCACTTTCTCTTTGGATGTTTGTAGTAGCATCCTCGATGGTCTCCATACATCTTAATGTTGGATTCTTTATATCCTTGAATCTGTTCTAAATCTTTTCTTCACTGTCTCCCTCAACTCTTCTGCACATTGTTTTCTAGTCATTCTTGTACGAATATGCTATTTTATAGCATCCTCCATGAGTATGTTGGGAGCCTGCCTCTGGACGTGATATGCACTTATACTAGCCTAGACCAAGCGATTGACTGTATGTTTGTCTGTCTCTCATTTAATTCTCTAACTCTCTTGTATTACTCTCTGTCTCTGTCTCTGTCTCTGTCTCTGTCTCTGTCTCTGTGTATCTGTATCTCTCACTGTCTGGTTCTCTATGTATATGTCTCTAAACATTGTATTTGCCCACTACGCAAAGCCAAAGTCTCTCTCTCTCTCTCTCTCTCTCTCTCTCTCTCTCTCTCTCTCTCTCTGTTCCTCTGTGTTTGCCTCTGCACCCTTGGGGCATACCTGTAGCTGTTCTTGTTCTGAACTGATCTGCAAACTGAGCTTTTATCTGTCCATTTGTATCTCTCTCTCTCTTCTCTCTCTCTCTCTCTGTGTGTGTGTGTGTGTGTGTGTGTATGTGTGTGTGTGTGTGTGTGTGTGTCTGTACAGTACTGAAGAGAATGCTAAACCTCTCTACAATGGCAAAATTAATGTGCTTTTTTATTCTCCAAAAGATACCCATCCCATTCCAAAATGAGAATTCTTTCTGCCAAGTCGCTTCTATCATAAAGAGGCAGCTGATAACTATCATACCAAGAATTCAGAAACATTTCCAGTTCTAAACTTTAAATCATCCCCTACACTTCTGACATCGGGAGAGGTCTAGGAGGCCCAGGTGTGTGCCACAAGGCTTGTACACGGAGAGCGCAACCAGATAAACCAGGATGTGTTAGTATCAGAACTTTCTCAGGACCCACAATGATGGTCAATGTCCCTACTGCAGCAGGATGCACTTTTGAGAACTCGAAATTCTTTTTCCCTAAATTGCCATGTCTATCACCCCAACATTCGGTAATCCGGGAATGTTGGAATGAAAGTTCTAGGCATCAGGCTGGCCTATTAAAGGCACCGGGCATGATTCACTCACTCAGGCAGTACTCTGTTCAAGCTTCCATGGGTACTAAATCTGCAGGGACTTTTATAGGACCCCTTTAGAAGACAGATAGAGGCCCAATCATGCATTGTTATTAACTCTCACGCTCTGTTTCTCTCTCTCACCTTCCACTTCCTCTCTGCTCTCTGCTCTCTGCTCTCTGCTCTTCCTATGACTGACTTCATCTCTTCTCTTGTCTCCCAAACTCACCCTCTCCCACCCTGACAGAAAATCTTTGTATATGGACTTTCGAAGGTTGGTGTTCCAATGCTCCGTTTTCAGTTCCCGTAGCAGGCTTTACCACTCCACATAAACAAAAGACCGACACTGGATTTATGAAAGCATGGCAAGCTCTCTCTATGACGTCTCCCCATACCCAGGCTTGGTTGAGCGGGATGCCACTGCCATCTTATTCTGGGACTGACCAAAAGGTGAAACACGCCATCACGTCGTTGTGTTTCCCAAGGATTAGGTCCTCTACCACATTTCCTAAATCAACTGTGGTTTTCAGATTTACGCCTTTGGGAGTTTCTTCCCTCCCCTCTTCAGACTCCTGTGTTGTCTCAACTATTTGGGTAAATTTGGTCACACAATTGTTGATGAGTTCAGCCTGACTCCATATTATGTGATGTTGGGTACCGAGCCTCTTTCAGCCACTCCCATTGGAAGTACATCTTATGTTTAACAGAATCTAGTGTTTACTGGTACCGTGGAAAAAATCATTCAATGCCTATTTGTGGAGGAATATCATGTACCCTAATAATTAAATCAATTGACTATGAAAATGAAAGGAATCATATTGCTGTAAATAAATGTGAGTTTTCCATGTTAGCTAATTCCAGGAAGGTTTGAATTCCATTTCTTAGATTGGATTGAAAGATTATTGGACTGCAGGTTCTTGGTTGCATGAGATGATGTCAGCATCAGGACAGAATTCACTGGCAGACACAACATCCTAAATGGGTATGTTCTGAGCCTGCCTCTGGACCTTGTATTCCCTTATCTCTGCCTAGACTAAGCGTTGGCCTGTCTGTGTGTCTGCTGTCTATTTGTCTTTCATTTCATTTTCTAAATCTCACTCTATTACTCTTTTGTGACCCAGAATGTCTCAGCTTTAACCCACGACGGCCATGAGGTTCTATCTGAGTGAGGGTATGTGGACTGGGAAAATCCTAGCAACTCACAGGCAATAAAGATCAAACACAGGCATCTTGTCATCTTTAGAGAGCTCTCAGTTCCATGCTGTAGAGCTAGAGTCATTTCTTTATTAGCCATCTTTTCTGCTGTTTGTTAACCATCCTGCCCATACCACGAGGTAACCTTTTCTCTCATTGTTCTCCTCTAGCTATCTTCGCTCGACACCAATTCCTGTCTTCCCTGGTCATTCACATACCTTGCACCTCCGCCCACATGAGGGCCTATTTAGATGCTTAGGGGCACAGAGATGCAAATAAGAGGGATATTAACCTGAGGCCATGGCAAACAATAGTAGCCATACTGGCAATTAACAATACAATAGTGGGCCAGAGATTTCCAGTGCCCCTGTTTGCTGAAGCTGGACGTTGGGCCCCAAAATATTTTATTACAGAATTATTTGGTCCCCCACAATACCACTCTCTTAAATTAATAAAAAGAAACCTGTGCTTATGAATCAGGAGAGATGACTGTGTCTGTTTTAGTAGGCTCCCTTCAACCTGCCAGGGGTGCCCCTCATGGAATCATTCATTCTGTCATGCCTGTTCTGTCTTAGGATTCCCTGAAGTTAAGGAAAACCATTCCCATCTCTGGCTGGAAACAGGCTCTGTAAAACAAATAAGGTTAGTGGGGGATGGGCCATGTTCCAGCTCCAAGTGTTCTGAATCATCAACAAACCTCCAGGAGAAGAGAGCCTCAGCTCTCATGCCTGAAAAAGTTCTCCTGTGGAATGGAGACATATAAAGGTTAAAATGACCTTTTAAAATCTGCATGGAAATGACTCTAATGCCTCTGATATGGACCTTATTAAACTTTGCTCCCTAAAACATACTTCTATCCTAAGGTTTGTAAATTTCACATTACATTCCTGTTAGAATATACTCTGACTGCTAGTATCTAATAACAATTGCATAACACATATAGCAAGATCACAGACATCAACAATTCCATCATGAACATACATTAGTGTGTGTTACAATACAATCAAAAGACAATAAGATATTCTCACAATCTGTGGGGTGTGAACAATTTCACAATTCTAAGCCTTTTTTCTTTATTCCCTGCCTGGGACTCAATGCCCCTTGAACCTTTCTCTTTCTTGCTCAAAGTACGAAGTTCTAACATCAGGTTTGTAACAACAGTCTTTGGAAATTAACTAAAAAGTCTTTTGTCCATGACTTGATTAAAGATTGTGAAGGAGCTTCTGCCACTTGGTTTATGCTAATATCCTACTGTACTAAATGGGTCCTTTTTCCCAAGGGAAAAACTGGCAAAACAGTTTTGTGTGCCTGTTTGTGGTAAGAAAGCAAGCTGTTTTATTTATCAAGTTTGTAGTCTGCTCCTGGATGAGCACTCATGGATTCAGAGAGGTGAATGTAGTCCATCTGTAGGGAGGCTGGGACTCAGGAAAGCACCTTGAAACTGGAACTGGGTGTGTCTACTTTCTTCCTGGGGCTGTAGGTCAGATGCACTCAGAGTTCGGGAATACAGGTCCAATGTTTCACTCCAACTGATTCAGATATTATCCTGTCGGCCCAGGTCCAATTCTTCTCTGCTCCATGCATCTCATCAACCACTCCAGCAGCCAGCATGCCTATTTCTTCACCTTCGAGAAAACATAAACATGCCCTCGACCCCCAAATAATTAAGGATTCTGGTCCCATCTATTCATCTCTCCATTTGACCTGAGCAAAATTTGCTTGAGTTCCTTCATGCCAGAATCTGTCTGTATCAGATTGCTCACTGGCATTCATTTTTTAAAAGTTTAAGATAAACAGTGAATGATTTAACACAGCATGTGGAGACTGGGGGCACAGCTCCCCCTTTTTTATCTTAGAATCTCTGTTTTTAAGGCACTATGGGCCCGCTATACTATTCCGTGTTCTTGGGGATATATAAGGAATACATGTTTTTCATCAAATTTCCATTGAGCACAAAATCGCTGGAAAGCTTTGCTAGTATATCCAGACCCATTATCTGTTTTTATACCTTTTGGCATTCCCATGTAAGAAAAATATCTTCAACAGTGACTTATAGCATGTCTGGTGGCTTCTCCTGTTTTTGGAGTGGCCATTAAGAAACCTGAATATGTGTCAATTGCCACATGCACTTTTAGCTTGCCAAACTCCTTCATGTGAGTCACATCCATTCGCCATAAATAGTTGGGGAGCAGAACTTGAGGATTTATCCTTAAATTAGCCATAACCATAATGTGGACATATTCCACATTGTTTGATGATTTGACCAGCAGTCTCTCTGGTTAAGCCAAATTTCTTTCTTAGACTCTTGGTATTTAGATGAAGAAAGTTACAAGCCTGTCGAGCTTTCTCTATTTAAGGCAAATCAACCAATTTTGTTAATTAGTTAATTCATTCCATTTGACTAGTAATCAGGGAAAGGCTTATTTAATAGGTTCCCAGTGTTACCCATAAACCATGGTAATTCTCTTAGGTGAATATCATTTTGAATTTGCTCAAATAACATTCTGACTTGACTATTACTAGACCCTGTGCATGGGACTGTCTCTACAACCTTATAAGCCTTAAAGACATAGTGATTGTCAGTATACAAATTAAATAAATTTTTTACCAGGATCTGAAAGACCACTGCAAAAGCTCGCAATTTGATTATTTGAGCTGAAGCCAGAGCTGTCTGCTCTATCTCTTCCTTTCTATTAATAACTTATATAAATGACTCTCCCAATAGAACCATTGGTTAAAAACTTACATAGCATACTTTTACAGGACTGCTATTTACACTTTTGCAAATACCAAAGGATGCATTAGTGTAAATTTTAACAGTCCATGAATTAGAAACTGGTTATCAATTCTTCCTGAAAACTGAGCAAAGGCGATCATCTATGAATCATTGTTCTGAAATAACCTACTAAACTGTTGCTTAGGGTAGGGCACATGTATCATATTTGCTTCTGTCCTAAAATACCTTCTAGAATCTATATGGCATCTATAAAATCATATTGGCAATGTATAACAAATATGGTTATCTAGGAACTATCCCAGACATTTTAGTTTGATATAGAGGAAGCCTGAACTATGCATTTCCTAAAGCCTATGTGGAAGAATTTTACATGTAATGACAGAATGTTTGTGGTATAATCCTTTAATTTACATCTTCCAAATAAAGATTCAACTACTTTTTAAAGGCTACCCATCCCAATGAAACCCAGATGTGGCCTAAGTACCCAATAGCCAGCTGTTTGCAACTGCTATGATGTCTACTCCTAGAGGTTCTTAGAATCTATTCATAATAGACCACACAGCAGACACAGTGCTGATTCCATCTTTAATCTCATAGAGGACTGTGTTCCCAGTGGTTCCTTGTAAGTTGGGATCTTACAATGAGAAAATCACTGCTGGAAATACATACATGAAATTCAATTATGTATTTTTTTTTTTGGTTTTTTTGAGACAGGGTTTCTCTGTGTAGCTTTGGAGCCTCTCCTAGCACTCACTCTGGAGACCAGGCTGGACTTGAACTCACAGAGATCTGCCTGCTTCTGCATCTCAAGTGCTGGAATTAAAACATGTGCCACCAACATCTGGCTCTTTCAGTTTTTAATATGATTTTTCTGAAACAGAACCAAAGGTAGGAATTTGTGATAAGATGACGGTTGTTGTTTCTGTATAGTTTCCAGAAAAATACCTCCTTTCAAGACACAAAGATATGTATCTATAAATCTCATAGATTCATAGGTTGTTTCCCAATGGGTCATTAGGATTTATCAGGAGTCCAAAGATGTCACAGATCCTGTTTTGTCTATTTTATGCATTGTACTACTTCACTACTCAAGTTTTTGTTAAACTATAACTGACATGGAACTGAATTCAGGAGAAGTGATTGGAAACAAAAACTCAGTTTTTGAAAGATGAAATAGTAGTGTGTGTCTTTCTTTGCTAGAAGTCAAGAGATGCATTCTTTGAGCCGGCTGAATTGGCTATAAAATATTGGACTCAAGTCTGTATTGAAGTAGGATGCTTATATCATATAGCAATTCTGTTGAGTTATGGAGAAATGACTAAATTGTTTGCCACAGTGGCTTTACCACTTTACCTTTGTACCAGTAACACTCAAAGACTAATTTATCTGCTTCAGCAACAACATTTAATTTCTGCATTTTTTATTTTGCACTTTTTCTTTCTCTTACTCTTTCTCTTTCTCTTTCGTTCTTTCTTTCTTTTGTTATTTCTTCCTTTCTTTTTCTTTCTTTCCTTCCTTCCTTCCTTCTTTTCTTCCTCCTTTCCTCCCTCCTTCCCTCCCTCCCTCCCTCTCTCACTCTCTGTCTCACTCCCTCCCTCGCTCTCTCTCTCTCTTTCTTTCTTGGCTTTTTGGAAACAGGGTTTCCCTGTGGCTTTGGAGGTTGTCCTGGAACTAGCTCTTTTAGACGATGCTTATATCGAACTCACAAATATCGGCCTGCATCTGCCTCCTGATTGCTGGGACTATAGACATGCACCACCACCGCCATTTTGCATTGTTTATTTTTATAACACTCACCTTAATGATTATGAAGTGGCATGTATTATTCTGGTTTTGGGGATCAAAGCCCAAGCATTTGTTTATGACAGGGAAGCACTCTACCATTGATCTGTAATTCCAGCCCTTAAATAAATATGTTTTTAAATTTGTTTTTCTATCTTTTTTGTGGGTGGCACTTCTATGATGTATGTTTATAGATTGGGAGACAACTTTAAATAATCTGTATTCTCTTTCTAGCATGTGGGTACTTGGGATCAAACTCAGATAGTGTGGGTGGACACCAAGCACTGTTACCCACCGAACTACATATTTTTCTGGCCACTGTTAAGCTTTATTTTCACATTTCTCATAAAGAGTGATGTTAAGAATGTGTTCATTGGCTATTTTTATAGCTGCTGTAGCAAAGTGTGTGTTTAAGAACTTTGCCAATCATTAATTAGGTTTTTGTTTTTGAATTATATTAAAATTTCTAATACTAGCTATTACCAATAAAATGACAAATGATTTATGCTTTTCTCCTGATATATATTTTCTCCTGATATATATTTTGTTGATAGTATCATTTGATGCACAACTAAAGAAGCCTTTTAATGTGTCCTTTTAAGATTACTCCTTGCTTATCTCCCTACATTATCTCTTCTTCCTCACTATATCCTTCTAAATCTCATCTTCCTGTCTCTGCCATCTTCTTTCACACGTCTCAATCCATACTCCCCATGAACTGTGTTTATTGTACACAATTCTTATTTGTTTCTATAGATGCATACAATTGCCCTCTAAGACATCCTGTTCTTCTTTAAAGCCTAATTTCTTTCATAGTTTTACCCATTGGTATGAAAGCTTGCAGTGAGCACAGTAATACCAGTCAGTATCAATCACTGAGCTTGGATAGTTTGTAAAACTATTGCTCCATGCTTTGTTCTGCATAGTCATAAGCCCTATTTATCTGTGTGAAGATACTGAGTGAAGTAAAACTGAAGTGGGTTTGATTTTCAGGATTCCGTAGACTCTGTCGTTTATGCAGTGCTTCCTTGCTATATATTTTGCCACTGCAAGTTATCATGGAGGGTGATGCAAAGGAAACTAAACTGTTCCCATACTGTGGTCATTGATGAGCTGCCATTAAGTAGAGTATGATAGGACTGACCTTGAAGGAGTAATGGACCAGAGACTTCCACTCAATTCTCCCTAGAGAGAAACATTTGAAGAGGGCTGCCTTATTACTTGCACTATAGTTTAGATAATAACATGAGCAAAATAATTGCAATGGAAATTGTTCATACTATGAACTATACAAGACACAGAACCACTTTTAATACAGAAAAGCAACTAAGGACTTTAAAACCTGCCAGAAAGTCAATCAATCAATGTAGGTATTACTCATTTTGAATAGTAAATTCATTAAAATATACTTATATACACACTAAATACAAAAAGTCACAAAAATTGATCTATGCATAAATCATCTTTTTGGATTCATGTCATTACTGTTTTTTTTTTAATTCTTTTCCACAAATCCTATGAAGTGAAAGTTTTAAATTCTAGAATAAGCTTTATTTAAATAACATTTTGACTTAGTGTATCATTTCTTTCTTCTTGGCCTGGAAAGGTCCTCTACTTTCCTGTCACATTTCTTATGAAGCAGATTTTTGAAAATCTCACACTTCCTTTTCAACAAAAAATGAGAAAGCTCCCTGAGTTTCATGAAGCAGGAGTGAGTATCTGGAGATTTGATATACTGACATTCAGGCAGGTTCTCATTTACCAACCAGGATTCCGTCTTGGCCTCTGGGCCATAGCTTTCCTGTTTTTGTATTCACTCATGTAGCGCTCAGGGAAAATCTCCTGAAAATAGCTTTTTGTTCAACATGGAAGCCTTCTGAAAGACAAAAGTATACATTTTTATATATTGTTGTTTCCACTCCCCAGAAATCCTTTTTCCATATTTTCAACCTCCTCTTAGCCTTTTTAAAATGGTGTATGCCATTTGCAAGATCAGAGGTTAAGGGTCATATTATTCTAGGGAACCAGTCTACTAAATGATGCTCATGGCAGTGTAAAAAATAGGCAAAAGTAATGAAAGTTGCTGTGAGGATGTTCAGTCTCAGAGAAAGGTATTTTATATTTTTCTTAACCAAATATTTAGAACTCATTTATGGGAGAACTATAAAAATAAATGAAAACCTTTCCTAATAACCTAAGATATCTAGATCTTTTAGCTAAAATATGATGTGTCTTATTGAATTGAAATCTTCAAAATTCTCTTAAGATCGTGATTTCCTCTGCAATGATTCCCATTCTAGGTCCTATGTTTGTTTCTTGATTACCTTACTGCTTTGTTTAGCAGAGACTCATTTCCTGTGGGATCTCTGTAGAGTGTAGTAAAGAGCAAAATTCAACCCATAATAGCAAGTAATATGACATATTTCCAGTAGCAGTGTTTAAACTGTTCACATAATTTGGCAGAAGAAAAATCTTATTTTTCCATGTAATACTTGTAAACTATCCTTTGTGAAGGTCTGTTACAGACTACTCCTCTGTGTAATCAGTTTTCTTGTAATTTTAGCACTTTGTAAATGAATAAATTTGTAAGATATTTCAATACTACGAGTAACCCATGACTCAATTCTAAAAGATATTCCTGATTAAACCTGTTTACATATAATTTGCCAGGAAATTTCTGGACATAAGAATAAATATTTTTATGATTATCAGTGATTAACCTGTAAAAGTGCCTTGGTTTGGTGGTTATATTTCAAATACCACTATTTGGTTAAAAGTCCTTATTTCAGACTATATTATTTCACAGTTTTACAATTGTTTTCATACATAAGTCTGAATTGATTCAATTTGAGTTAATCAGTACAAATTTATTAGTTTCCTTAGTTAATATATTTGTCTTATGCTTATCTTTTCATCCATTCACCTATTTACATGATTAGGCAGTAAATATTTACTGGACTTTCTCTGTCACATCATAATTTAAATATTGTGAAATACAAAGATGAGTCAGGCATAGTACCTGAACTCAGGTGGCACATAGGGAAGATATCCCTCTTATTCTCCTTACTGTCTTCCTGATTCTGTGTCATCTTAGAAAATCCTGTGTTTCTTTCACCTTTTCCCAAACCTTTGTGTATCTTTTGACCTAGAATGAGCATGGAAATCAGCAGATTTGAGGACACCCCATAACCTGTTGAAGACTTTTTTCGGTTGCTTGATATGTAGTATAATTGTGATTTGGATTTCTTTTAAATGTTACAGATATCATTTGTGTATACTATTTCTTTGCCCACATTTTCAATGTTAGTTGTTGCTGTGGCAACAAGCTCCAGGCCTCAGGGCAACTCATTTAAACTGCAACATATACCTCTACTTTCTGACAAGTGACTTGTTGCCCAGTAAAATTTGTATTTCATGTCAGATACTCTTTTGAACATGTGTCCACCAAATACTGTATAGTATACACTTATGCTAATTAAATTTGTGAGTTGTGTAAATTCATATTTAACTGGGTGTTTTCTCCTTTCCTTTTTAAATTTGGGCAAACTTAATTGAAAGCTCTCAGTTTGAATTACTATTCAGCAGAGGAAATCTCTGGCTATTGGAGGTAATGGTCCATTGGACAGACTAGCTGCTATTGTAACAGTGTTGTCACTCACATAATACTTCTTTTTACTGTGATGCTGGGATCAAACCCAATGTTTCATACATGCTAAAAAAGCACTTTACCAATTCTGATATGTCCTTATTCAGGTGGGTGATTCTGTGGTAAATCTTTCATATCTTCTTAATGGACTTTTGTCCCACCAAGGATTAAGCAGTTTTCCATGACTATGAATTAACTGTTCAAAAAATCTAGTTAGAAGGCAGATATGAGGATATACCCCAATAATGCCAGCATTTGAAAGGTAAGAGAATTAGGAGTTCAGAAGCACCGTGGCACCGTGCATACCTAGTATAAGTCACTTTGGATTCAAAGTATACTCCTGAAATAATAACAAGAACCTCTTGATTGACCTTTTTACCTTGTCTGGATTTCCCCAGTCCTCCACCATAGGTTTTGGGGTTCTCAACCTATATGCCCAATGTTATTCTCTCTGCTCTACTTTTAGAAGAAATGCAGGCTAAGCACATTCTTTTCCATTATTATATTAAGATATGGGTACTCTGTCCAGGTGAATTGCAAAGTTAGACTGAAATTTTAACCCTAATAGAGTAGCAGGCTCTTTGGGGTATTTTGAGTCTTGAATTTTCCATGGTTCATTTTTGGCATTTAAGCATATATGTGGATGTCTTATGGAAGGAATTGATGAAAGAAAATGAGTGGCAGACATAATTGAGAGAATATTCACATTGGGGATTCAAATATACCAAGTGAAGTGTCTGAAAAGAAATTAATCATGAGAATAACACAAATTATTGCATATATTTTAACACAAACTTTCACTAAAATTCTGTCTATATTTCAGATCAATCATTTTAACTGTAATATAGAAAATAAAAATGAAAACTTTTATAACATTGGATAGTTGGATTCATTTATAAAATACAAAAATAAAAGCCATGTTATTAACAAACGAAGAGAAGCAAGGGATAACTCTTTTACTTTTGTTTTGAAGGAAGGTTTCTCTGTATCGCTTTGGAGCCTGTCCTGGCATGTGCTCTGTAGAATAGGCTGGCCTACTACACACAGACATATGCCTGCCTCTGCTTTCTGAGTATTGGCATTAAAGGCATATGCCACCACTGTCAGGCTGGGATAAACCTTAAATCGTCACAGGGAAATACCCTACAAAAGAACAACTATTTCTCACTTCTGTGCTTGTAATGGGTATACATTAAGAAGAGTAACTGCTGGAGAGCTCATAATAGTAATGCATTCAAATTTGGAAGCACCTAGCCATCTGTATCCTACTTTTCTGCTATCTCTTTATCATCTACATTTACTTTGGGCATTTTCTTCAAATAGTAGAAATGATATATTGTCTCTTCAAGTGACATTCTGGGATACAAAGGTTATATTTGAGTCTTACATAACACCATATATAGAGATGAAAGCTTCATTTGAACATTCAAAGCCTTAATCTTATAAAATTTTACGCAAGAAAAATTAAGAATCCTTACATCATGTCTTTCTTTCCAAAGGAATACCTTAAATTCAGAAGCAATAAAGGCAAAAGGACAAAAAGTAATGACATTGTTTATATTAAAATTTAATTTTTACAGGAAAAGAGTTACCATAATTTGTCATTAATAAAATTACAAGGCAATAAGCAAGATTGGAGATAGCATGAGCCAAAAGTTTAATACCAGTAATCTATACATTATCTTAATGAAATAGCAGCAATGGAGAAAAGGATGGAAAAAAACAGGGCAACTGACTATGGCATACTTTTCACCATTATTTGTTCACTTCCTCTATTAAGATAATTATGGTTTTCCACAAAAATGAGCTTAGACATTGTTGTATCATTTGGGTCTATGAAGGTTATTATTCACAAAGAGAAGCTTTAAGAAACAGGTTTACAATCCTTTGACATTGCAGTATGATATTATCCACAAATGTGTTGGGCTGTACTCATAAGTATCCTGAGACACGTGTAATCTGTGAGATGGAGGCTGGGTATACCTGCTTTAAGACTTCCTTTTGGATTAGTCATGTTATATTCATCTTCTTCCAAAGCAAGTAGCAATACTCCAGTAATTGCTGGACGAATTATCCTAGAAGGAACCACAGTGGGCATGAAAAACCAATTTTATATTAAACCATTGAATTGGAGGTGCTTTTCAGAGGTCACATTCAGTTTACACTGCTATAAAAACCCCACAGAATTAGCATTTTTCAAACAACAGAAATCTTGCCTCTTAAGGTTCCAGAGGCTAAGTCAAAGATCAAAAAGCCAACAGATTTGGTGTCCAGTGATATCTCTTTTGTTCAGAAACAATATTTTGTTGCTCCATTATGGGATGATAGAAAGGTGAGATAATCCACTCCAGACTCTTTTATGAGGAAATTAACTCAAGTTATCAATCTTCTGTTCTCATGATGCATTAATCTCTTAGATATCTCCAATTTTAACTTTTCTGCAATAGAGATTGAATTTCACCCTATATGTTTAACCTAATTTATCCTGACTCTCACAAAAATAGGAAGCAGAATGTGGGTAATGATTGTTACTAATTGGATCTTTGGATTAAGGAAATAGGGCAAAGCTTCAGAGTTGGAGAGACATGTCTTTTAAAGAGAAACCATAAATTAAACTTGAGACTAGAAAAAATATAAGTTTTTTAATAATTCTGGAGGAGGTTGACTATTCTAATTTGAAAACCCTAAAAGGTTTAGGTGTCTAATGAGGGCTACTTTTTGTTTTCAATGTGTTACTTTCCTGCTTCATCCTCTGAATGGTGAAATCCATATCATGAGGAAGGCTTGGTTCCTTGATATATAGAGGTGTTGAATGAATTAACCTGGAGTTACATGTCTCAGGATTTCTGGAGTGTGAGATGACAAATTTCCCCTGATCATGTACTTTATTTCATTTTTGTTATTAACTGGAAAAAAATAGCCTAATTATGGTAAGGAAGATTTCTTTTTCGAGCCGTCAGACATGAGAGTTTATCTCTACTGTTTGCAAGTACTTTGTTCCTTTTGTGAATAGTTGTTTCTATCAGAATGTTTTAATTATGCTAAAAATATTACCAGGGAAGTATTAGTTTCACAATAGCCTAAGATGCTGTATGGTTGTTTCCTTTTACCTGTGGAACCTTAGGTAAGTTTTTTTCACTGTTCTTGATTTCATTTTTATCATCTGTTAAACTATTAGTGAAATTAGTAATTAAAGGGTGTTTGTAAAGCATACAAAGATATGAGAATTATTAAGGTATTCAAAAATAGTACTTGGTATTTAATAAACATACAGTAGGTGTTGTGCATTATTAAAATTTAATAGATAGCTTTCTTTCTATGAGACATTTACTCATACAGATGAATAAAAGGGTTTTGCTATGTTTTAGTCACCAGGACACCCATTGTTTCTTTGGAAGTTAGAAACCAAAGTTAAGTCTCAGAAAGGCAGACACCATGGCATTTTTTTATCTAATAAATTAGCCACTAAGAAACACACTATTGTGAAGGCTTTAATATGAAAATTGGGCTTTTATGCTGAGAATCAACTCACCACTTTGTTTTCTGAAACCCATATGTCACTCATTGATACAGAATGGTGAAGTAGTAAGGCTCTTCAAGAGTGCTAGTCCCAATACCTGGTGTAACTCGTAGAGTATTTAAACCTAAATTACTTAAGAAAGAATCAGTTTCTGAATCCTCAGTGAAGGAGTACTAGAAATATCCATCTAGGAAACTCACAGTAAGAAGAGTTTCAGGATATGGTGATGACTGGGATTTTACATATCTCTCAAAGTATTGTATTAAAGACTTCATCCTCAGATGAAGGTGCTACTGGATGAAACCTCTAGCACATGGAAGTAAGATCATCAATTCAGAGGGGATATAGCCTCTAGGGAGGTATTGTGTCCCTGGCCCCTCCTCTTTTGATCTGTATTTCCTAGTTGCCAGAAAATGAGCTGTTTTATGCTGCCTCATATTTCTGCCCTGATATGCTGCCTCATTACAGGCCAGTAAACAATGATCCACAGACCATCATAGCCTAAGGCTACTGAAACATGGTCCTAAATAAAGATTTTTCTACTTTAAGTTGCTTTTTCTCGAGAATTTTATCACAAGATTGGTATGTGTTTCTAGAAATATGTGTTCTGAGAAATCTATTGTGTGATGATTCTGTCATTGTATGAACATTATAAAGAACACTTAATAAAAATTGAGATTGCTATGATGTCCCCAAGTGTCCTAATGTCATGGGACCAGCTAAAGGTGGTGGCATACAATTTAGCAGATGTGTTTTGTACAGCATGACTGCAGCTCAAGTGGTATTCCTGCAAAAGTAAGTCAAATTGTGTAGGTTGTATGCAGGCAGAGTGCTTTAGAATCAGTGCTGTAGTTGTCAAGGAAAGTTGAAATCTCTTTTGCTGCAATACTCGATGCAGGTGATGAAAACAATTATCACTATTCCTGGAGAGTAATTGTTGTTTTTAATGTTGTAGGAAATAACACTTGGCTCCAAATCAAAAGGTCTGACATTTAATTCTTTTGCCTAGTTCTTGTATTTGAATACACTCCAGCCTGTTACTCTTGTTGAGTCAGAGTCAACATTGTTTTTACCTATCACAGTTTATGACCTGTCAGTAACTAGAATCATGAAGAATGGCAAGCCATCTAGAATTAACCACTTTGATGCAATTAACAAAATTGATAACAATAACTGGCATTTGCTACAATATTTTCTGGAACAGCAAACAATCTACAGGAGTTTCCATACTTGTTTCATAATACACTTTTTTTTTGTCAAACGAATCAGGCAGTGTGCAGTTTAATACAAGCACATTCCTCCTTAGCAAACATTCTCCTCTCTGCTGGGAGTAATTCAGAGTTGAGTTTAGCTTAACCACACCTGACCCAAGCTAATATGATGGGGTTTAATCAGAAGCTTCTTTTTCCCCAGCTTCTAGAAAACTGGAAGTATGTGCTTTTTGTTTGCAGTCCTAACATTTCTTACTTCCTTCAGTTTAGGAGGATTTTAACTGCCTTGTTTAGGACTCATAAAATTATTGTATAGCTGTCTAAAAATTTTATTCTTATGATAAATAATAAAAATATACTTATTAGGAGAAGCGAGATGATATTAACACAATTAGGATAACTTATCTGTTCCTGTTTTTACAGTGAAGACTAGATCACATGAATTGAAAATCTGTTTTTTTCCCCTTTTGTGATTTTTTTGTGTTGAAGAATTAATCATTTTTTTCCTTTGTTATGTGCATGACATCATAAAGAATGTTTCTCTTGACAGGCTTATAGTCTGATGACTTGGCTCTGGGAGTCTGGGCTTTTGAATCTAGACTTGAATTAGGAATCTTTGGGTTTGTTTTTAAATTCAGTCCATATCCATGGTTCTTCACAGCACAAACTCACTTTCTTCCAACATTCTGTTGTTGAAAACAATCCTTTAATGGGAATAATGGCATCATGGAAGCTTTCTGAGTCTTAGTTTCTGTATCTGGATAAAAGGCTGGATGAAAATCCAGTATGCTTTGACACTGATACTGTTATTGCTCTCAAGCACACACCAGATTGTAATCCCTTTTGCATCAGGTTTGTCCCTCAGAAGAAGCCTATGTTTACCTGGGTTATTCAATTACTGTACTTACTAGAGTATTATGACAAAATATTTTCTAAAAAACTGCACTAATATAATTAGTATTAGGGTAGGGAATAGAAATCAGTGGCAGAGAACTTGCTTAGCATGTGTAAGATCCGGTACTTGATTACCATTTTTGTGAGAAGAAGCAAATGTCAAATGTCTAGTTGGACAGTCAAGTACTTAAACTGCTTTTTTTCTATAGCCAGTCTGTGAAATAAGTTTTGTTTTAACCCCTCTCATCACACTCCTTCAGCGACTTTCATTTTGTCCTTTTGTTGAAAGCTGAATTTCTCTTTCTGTTTTGGCCTTTTCTTCTGATTCATTGAGTTGAATACTGTATAACTATTTCCTTCTGTAGGCATTTGTCCAGGTTCTGCCTTGGATAGGACTCAGAGTCAATGTATTTTGCTGAGTTTTGTTATTGTTGCTGTTGCTCTTAAGAGCTAGGAGGAGAGTGGAGGCAAGTTGCTGAGTAATGTGGTTGATACCATTATTATGTCCAGAATAGCTTGTGCTTAATATTTTCCACTTTTAGCCAATCTACGACAGTAGCTCAAGTATTGGAGAATTGGACTGGAAAGAACTACCAGTTTCTCCTCTTCTTATCTCCATTGTGTAGCTATTGAATCAATTCCTTGCTTTAGATTTCTAAGAGTTTGGTTTGTGTCCAATATTCTGCACTCCATTGCATTTTTCATCAAGGTTTTATCCATTAACATTTTTTTATTATTTACTGTTCTGTAAGATTTTCAAAGAGGTCTGGATTGGAAACCTGGTGGCTTTTTATTCTCTTCTGACTTTTGCAGTCTATCTCTGTGAATATGTTTCTGTATAATATACAGATAATAAAACTTTCATTATATTGTTAAGAGAAGTTTAAAGGAGATTCTATCCATAAAAATATGTAATATGTTAGATGTTATTACATGAACATTTCTGTCTTTCCTCCTTTCACCTTTCTCCTTACTCTCTGTAACTTTTAATCATGTCACAAAGTACTATAGCGATGTGTTTGTAGTTCCATGAAAATACATGTTTTCATAGAAATAGGAAGCCTTTCTTCAACATATATTTCCTGAATACTTGTGAAAACTTGTCAAGCTGTGGAAATAAAGCTAGATTACATGCACAAATTAGATTGCTACTAGATTTTGCAAATGTGTCCCAATAATGCATTAATAGTTTCTTAATGACTTCCATCAACATGCTAAACATCCATGAGTAAATATTTGCCTGTATTTTTGTTAGATAGTTTTAATTATTTCCTCTTATCTTTGTGTACTAGAGTAAATGGCTGCTTCTCCTTCTAATCCCATTTTCTCTAGCAAATACCATCTGCCGGTAAGCCACTATAAATTTGAACATCAGCACATGGGCCATTTTTTGATGCTTATTCAGGGCATTCCTCAGGTTTTGCACAGTCTTTAGTATTTCTCTACAATTTTTCCAGGGAATGTTCTTAGCTTTTTTTATCTATAACTCCAAATGCTTATCTCTGCTCTACATATTGCTTCAATTTGCAAACACAACCACTTCTTTCAAACATTCTGAACTGTCCACAATTCTCATTATTTGTGGAATTGCAGTCCCTTTTTAGTACCAGAAAAATTCAAAAAGCAATGCAATGAACTGTATTTCAAAATAAAGAATGCATCACTAATTCTGTATTGAACATATTCCTGCCTCGTTGAATTGAATTCAACGTGCTTCATTTATATTTTTTTCAAATTTTTTTACTTCTATCTTTGAAGTTACCAAAATTTTGCATCAGGAGAGACTGTCTGTGTACATTACAGAATACAGTGGTGAGAAAGCTACTGGCCATGACTGATAGATAGCAAAACACACTAGACTAGTATAATTAAACACCTGCAATCCCCATACTTGGCCATCAAGTCTGAAACAAGTTGAAGGCCAACCTGGGCCACATAGAGACACACTTTGTTTTAAAAATTAAAAAAAAAACAGCAAAAATACCCAGAATAGTGAGACTGCCCTTTTATAAGTGGTTATAGAACTTCCTAAGTCATTATTTCAAGAATATGCTTTTGGACTGTTTACAAATTTTATGTGAATACTGACCCAAATTATACTGTCTTAGAATTTGTATTGAGTGATTTAGGGTCTTCCTTCCTTCCTTCCTTCCTTCCTTCCTTCCTTCCTTCCTTCCTTTCTTGTTTGTTAAGACAGGGTTTCTCTGTGGCTTTGGAGGTTGTCCTGGAACCAGCTCTGGTAGAACAGACTGGTCTCGAAGTCACAGAGATCTGCCTGCCTCTGCCTCCTAAGGGCTGGGATTAAAGGCGTGTGCCACCAACGCTTGGCTGGATTTTTCTTTTTTAAAGACATGGTTTCTCAGTGCAAAATCACTAGATGTCCTGGAACTTGCTCGGTAGACCAGCCTTACCTCAAATTTAGGGACCTGCCAGCCTCTATTTCCCAAACACTGGGATTAAAGTTGTGTCCCAGCACAAACAGATGCCTAAATATTTTTCGTGGTAAGACTGTTTTCTCAAAGCAACCTTATTTCTTCTGTTACCCAGTTTCCTAGATATCTTTTATTCTCCCAACTATTATATATTATTTGGCCTGACGATATTATCTCAAAATGAGACAATAAGAAATAGCATATTAGTTATGACCCTTGCTTCATGGAATACACAGTGCTACCTAATTTATTTTTCTTAATATATATCTGATATAACTTAATATTCATCAACTGCTTAGCCACCTAAACACACCTATGATATATTCTGAGCATGCAAAATAAAAATAAACATCAATTAACCCCATTAATCAAACAAGTAAGTAAAATCTCATTCACCATTAACTTATACAACACTTTTGCTTATTTTATTACTTGTGTTCTAGATAATGGGTTAAGCTTTAGATATATTAAGTTTTAACTTGTAAATTTTACTGCTGTGTCTGTTCAGTCTGTGAGATAATTTTTGATGGGTTAGTGTTTTTATATGGATTAAGAATGTATTCTCTCATATTTCACACTGTATTTAACTTGGAAAATCTTTAGATTGCTTAACTTAAGGATTAGGTGCTTTAAAATGTTCATTCCTTTGTCTTAGAATCAGGCCTCTACTTATAGCATATACAAAATATAAAAAGAGATGGAGAGAGTAGAATTCAAGTAGTCACAGTCAATTTCTCTTCACAAAGAAGACTATAAATGTGTAAAGGAAGGATTTTCATATTCAGGAACCAGATCCAATTAGGTTGAATTCTAGATTTTTTTCTTTTGGACCAGAGGATTATCTGTTCTTCTATATTTCCTCTAAAAAGTGGTGTGTCTCTGGATACTAATTTGTCAGGATAGTAAAGAGAGAGGATTGTTATGTAGTAGATGTAGAAGTGTTTGGTTAAAATGCAGAGCTTCAGTTTGTGTTCAGTATGATTTTTAGTGAAATGACAAGGCTTTTTTTATTTTTAGAGTAATGATTCCTGCATGACTTACAGATTCTACTTTGTTATTGACATTTAAATCCTGTCTAAGACATGGTAGATTCTTAGTAATGAAGTGATGAGCATATAACCATGAAAAGTCCCTTTCATTGACCTTTGTTTCTTGGGATGAACATAATGTTTACTTTTAATTAAATGATACAGTGCTGAAGACTAGCCGATACTAGATTAGAGTGCATTTCTAGCTTGAATAGTTTTAAAATAGGGATAGCTAAATGTGAAAGCCAAGACTGAAGCAAAGATAATTTACTACAGTGATTCCTAGTTGGCATGGACTTAATGTATCTCTTATTTCTCTAGTATGCTTAACAAAGTGACTTTGTACTAGAAGTGAACAGAAGCTTGCTTAGGTCAATGTTACCTGAAAATGAGATTCTTGGTCTTCATTACTTACCTGCAGATTCATCTGATTGCTTTGAGAACAGTTGCAAAAGGGTTCTTAAAATGTTCATCTAGACGGTGTCTGCCTCTGCTCAGGCTCATTATGCAGGAAGGGTATTTAGGTTATCCTCTCCACTATTGCTTGGATTATCAGTTGGTGTTATCCTTTTAGAACTCTGGAAATCTCCCTAGTGCCAGATTTCTCCTCGAAACTATAATGGCTAGTTCTATTAGGGTATCTCTCATCCTGCTCTCCTCTATTATTACCCTGGATCAATCTTCTTGCTCCCCGATTTCCTCCTCTCCCCTCCTCTTCTCCCCGTCTCTCCCAGCTTCCTCTCCCCAACCCCTTGTGCTCCCAATTAGCTCAGGAGATCCTTTTCCCTTCCCTTTCTCTGTGGAACCATGCATTCTTCTCTTGGGGTCCTCCTTGTTTCTTACTTCTTATGGTGGTGTGGATTGTAGGCTGGTAATCCTTTGCTCTATGTCTAAAATCCATATATGAGTGAGTCCACACCATGTTTGTCTTTTTGTGACTGGTTACCTTACTCAGGATGGTTTCTTCTAGTTCCATCCATTTGCCTGCGAATTTCAAGTTTTCAGCAAGGGAGTGATCCAGACCCTGAACTTGGATGTCAGTGAGGAGGCCTCAGCACTCTATGGTGCCTTTGGTAGCAGAAGAGTATTATCCCTGGCTTTGGAAAGGACTTTGAGAGCCCATCCCATATGGAGGGAAACTGTATCAGCCTGCAAAGTGGAGGAAGGCCTAGGCCCTACCCCTGATGACATGACAGACTTTGGTAATTCCCTGAGAGCAGAGAGGGTCTGTGGTAGGAGGTTGGTGGGGGGCAGGAGAGGAGCAAAGGGAGAGGGAGTTGGGATTGACATGTGAAGCAGGCTTCTTTCTAATTTGAAGTAATAATTTAAAAAAAATATTCAGCTAGTGCCCATCAACTTTAGAGGATTTTGGCCTTTTTTGGACTTTCTAATTGTAAATAAATAGTTAGAAAGCTTTGGTAGATCTGTATAACTTATTATTAATCATAACTATTAAACTCTGTCTTAACTCTGAGCATCCACTTCCTTATCTTTGCAATATAAACAATCATGGCACCTACTTTAAGGCTTATTTTAATAGTTATGATGATAAGATGGTATCTCATACTCATCCAATAAGTGTTAGATATCATTTCCATTATTATTTTACATAAATATCTGCTTCAACTATTTGAAAATTGCATCCTTCAAATAAAATACATGAATATGAGTATCATGTTGATTAAAATACTTGTCTAATTACTGTTCTTTCTGAAAGAATGAGGTCTAAAAATAAATTAATATAATATCTAAGTATTTATTTGAGACACATTCAATTGGCAGCAGCTTGTCAGTGATACAGGATATCAGAGAGGCTAAAAAACAAATTTATGGTGAAAGACCCCAGACCCCTAAGGGACACAGCGTCCGGAGGAACCCCCGGGACTCAGAAACCAGACCAAGAGCTGCAAAAGCAAGGGGGTTTATTGAACAGATGTATATTCGGGTGTCAGCAATATCGGGAAAGCTGCACACCCCAGCATGGGGTGTAAGCTCCTTATATAGGGAAAAAACGCACATCAGCATACAGGCAAGTTGCACACGTGATTGATTACAAAGTATGAACTCATGTTAGAGTGGTCACCCAGGTGTGACATGCTTTTCTACAAAGGAGAAACCACAGTATGTGCCCTGAAAAGTCCCTGATTGTCTATTGGCCAGGTGTGACCCAAAAAGGATTGCTTGTCTGGCCTAGGGTGGGGCCAATTTCCTTGTCCTGAGACAAGGCCTGAGTGAAACTTTTTCTCTCAGCAAACTAAAATGTTTCAATGGCATTCATGGTATTTTGAAAGAGGTGGTAGGAATGACAAGGGAGGTAGGGATAAATATAAGAGTTATATAGATAAGTAAGGTAATGATAACTATGTAGATTGAGGAGATTCACAAAATAAGTTTTTGAGCTCAGATTAGCAAGACAAGCCAGTAGAAGGTATGAAAAATGCTAGAATAAGAGCAGTTTCAATTCCTGATTTTTTATCCAGCCTTTTTATTTCCAGCTTCACCACATTGTGTGTTTTCTTTATTGTGTCTATTTCAGCTTTCATGCCTTGATCTGTTTCGATTATCCTTCACTTGTTTTGTTGTTTTTTCATTGGCTTTCTTTAGATTCTTTAAGAGATTTATTTCTTGAATTTTTTTCGTTTGTCTTTTCCTCCATTTCATGTGATTTTTTGCTTGTTTTTTCTTCTATTTAAGGGATTTTCTTGTTTCCTCTTTAAAGGTCTCTATCACCTTCCTGAGATAATTTTTGAGGTCCATCTCTTCTTCATCCTTTGTGTTTTGCTTTTCAGATCTTGCTGGTTTGGAGTCCCTAGATTCTGGTGGTGTCATATTGGTCTTTCTGTTGTTGAGTGTGTTCTTGTTCTGTCTTCTTCCCACCTATTCTTCTAGTGGGTGAAGGTGGGGTATCTCTAGCTATTCTTGTGTCCCTGTGGTGTGTGTTCCAGGACTTCTATGTCCGAATCTCTGGATGGTCTTTCCTCTCCTGGTAGTCGCCCCACTCCTTAGGGGTTAGGCCTCGGTAGGGATCAAGCTGATAGAGTGAGAAAGAAGAGTGAGGTGTTTCCAGACTCAGGGAGCTACTCCTTTGCTGGGAAGGTCCACTCCAAGCAGGCTCAGGCCCAGAGAGATCAGGGGTGAATGGGAATTTGGATAGGAGTCGGCAAGAGCAGAGGTTACACTCAGCTTGGAAAGGGTCAGGCCGGCTGATCAGGAAGGAAGAGTGGGGTGTTTCGAGTCTCCAGAACCTATGCATTTCAGACAGTCTCTGCTCATAGGTACAAAAATGAGTAGCTCATGGACAGCTAATACTTTTAGATAATGTATCCTGCCACAGATGTCTTAGTCTTTTACCAGGTATCTCACAGAAAATCTCAAAATAAATCAAGGTGCCTCTGTAGGATCATGACTAAGGGAATGAAAACTCTTCTCCTTGAATTATAAAATGTTTTCCCCAAACAAATCTACTAGGAATCTAGAAAAATGTAGCACATCTTGGTGCATTTAAAATGGAATATATGTGAGCCTGGGTGTCAATTTTGTATCCTATATTCACTGATACCTGTGTCTACCTTTTTGCCAAGTCATATGTCACTGTACAACATTGTGGAATTCTTTGAACCCATATCATGTGTGCAAGAAGCCACTCGAAGCTGAAATACAGTATTATTATTGAGTATTTTGTTCTCCCCAAAGCAATATCCATTGTACCTCCTAGAAATCATCATGCATTGAGGTGAGTTTTCTGTCATTAAAGCCTATGCTGTTTTAAAGTCTATGGACCTCAGTGAAGAGGGCAGATTCCAGGCCAGGTTTGAACAACTCCAAAATTGTTTCACAAGAGAAAGTAGAAAACACCGCCTGCCTGTTCCTTTGTAGTAAAGCAAATTATAACAAGCCAGGATTCTATATGAGTTAATGTACAAGGGAGGAACTGCTCAGTGTCCCCTTCGTACATTCTCAGTAGAGAACTGAGATTCCATCTACACAGAATCATATTGAGTGTCCCTTGATGTTTCTGGCCCCTCTAAAACCTCTCCTTCCTGGGATCTCAAATGACCTCAGATAGTGTGGCCTATACTCTTGAATTAGAGGTCACACACTTGCATTGTGAAAAGTAAGTTCTTAATAATTTTTAGATTTTCATGTGATTATAATATTCCTCCATGAGTTTGTGTGGACAAAAATCCTCGATTTTCTCCCTGAATGCAATTTCCATTAGTATAAATTTTTTAAGAATATGACTCCCTCATTAAAAGCTAAAAATGTGTTTTCATTTGTGTTTCCCTGTCAGAATGGGGTCAGGGAGCTCCCAAAAGGTCAGGTCAGCTCTTTCTGTGGGTTTCTCCAGCCTGGTATTGACCCATTTGCTCATCATTCTACCATTTCTGAAACTGGATTCCAGGAGTTCAGGGCATTCTTTAGATTTGTGTGCATTCTTCTGCTCCAGTCATCTACTGGATGAAATCTCTAGGATGGCATATAAGATAGTCATCAATCACATTACAGGGGAATTGAATTTAAAGTAGCTTTTCCACGATTGCTTAGATTGTTAGTTGGGATTATCATTGTGGATCCATGGACATTTGCCTAGTGCCGTATTTCTCTGTAAACCTACAGTTTATGCCTCTAGTAAGGTATCTCTTTTCTTGCTCTCTTCTATTCTTCCCCCTAATCAATATTTCTGATCGCTCATGTTCTCCTATCCCCTCCTCATCACCCCGCCTCTTTCTTCTTCATTCCTCCTCTTTCCCCATGCTCCTAAATTATTCAGGAGATCTCGTGACTTTCCCCTACTCTGAGGAACCATGTATGCCTCTTTCATATACCTACTTGTTCTTAGGTTCTCTGGAAGTGTGGATTGTAGGCTAATTATTATTTTCGCTAGGTCTAATATCCGTATATTATTGAGTAGATAACATGTTTTGTTGTTGTTGTTGTTGTTTTTTACCATTAACGGGTTAACTCACTCAGGATGCTTTCTTCTAGTTCCATCTATTTGTTTCATTGTTTGTTTTTTATGAGTAGTACTAAATTGATTAATTTTAACCACATTTTCTTTATTCATTCTTCAGTCGAGGAATGTCTTGGTTTTTTTTTCCCAAGTTCTTGCTATTACAAATAGAGCTGTTAGGAACACAGCTGTATGTGTGTCCATATTGTATGAGTGTACATCATTTGGTTATGTATCAAAAAACGGAATTTCTAGATTGCGAAGTAGACTGATCTCCAATTGTTACAAAAAATCCCATACTGACTGCCGGAATGATTGTACAAGTTTTCACTCCCAGCAGCAACAGAGGAGTGTTCCCAATTCTCCCCATCCTCTCTAGCATAAAATTTCAGTGGTGGATTTTCTGTAGCGATTTTGGCAGGTGTAAGGTGATATCTCAGAGGTGTTATGGTTTACATTTCCCCAATGGCTAAATACCTTGAGCAATTTCCTAAGTGTCTTTTAGCCATTTTAGATTCCTCTGTTGACGAAACTAAATTTTCAAAGGATCAAATACTTCGATTTGAATCCAAACAAAAATGAAACACTTAGCAGAGTACTTGGAAGGTGGCATTGATTCAATTTGTACAGCAAACCACTTCCTCAGCATAATAATAGCACAGACTCTCAGATCGACCTTTCAGTAATGGGGCATCCTGAAACTGAGTAGATTCTGTACGGTAAAAGACATAGTCAACAAGACAAGACAGCAGCCCACAGAATAGGAAAACATCATCAACAACCCCATATCTAGCCAAGGGCTGTCTTCTGAAGTATATAAATAACTGAAGAAACTAGTCACCCAAACATGAAATAATACACTTAAAAAGTGGGTTACAGAACTAAACAGACAAAAAACCCAATAGGGTTTTACTTCTTATGGAAGAAAAAATCTACTAGTAAAAGACTTGGAGAAGGTTGTGCACAGCGTATATTTAGTGAGATTACATACCCTCAATTTGGTTAACTCTTCCAGTTGCTTGGACATGCCCAAACCCTTTGTCATAGGCTCATTTGGAGAGTTAATTCCATTATATGGTTATATTTAAAGTTGTAAAACGGCACACACCTTAGGATATTAAAATCTGCAAGTGCAAAACTGTATCTCAGTTTTTCCCTGTTTCTAGAGCCCATGAAACTGGCAGAGAGTCACAGTTGCTAGGAAACACTTAGGATCTGTCTGTCACAATTTATTGCACCTTCAAATGCTCTACCAACCACACCGACTCATGACCTCACAATATAACCTCTAGAACTTAGGCAGAAGGCAGAAATCTCTCTCTGGCTTTAACTATTTGTATTTCTGCTTCCCCACACTAACCAACTATGGCTTCAGTCCAGTAAACATGTAAGCTAATGCATCATTATGCTATTCTACTTGATTGATGACCACTTAGATATATCCCACTTTCTGCAGTTCCCAAAATGGAGACAACCCTAAGTTTCTTGTACATTTTTGTGAAGGTTTAAGGCCTCCTGGTGTTTCACTCATACATTTTGGTACATTAATTATTGTAGTTTTTAGCTTTTTTCCTTCATTTTTATTTAAATTAGAAACGACATCGTTTTATATGTCAATCCCAGTTCTCCCTCTATCCCCTCTTCCTCTGCCCCCCACTATCGCCCTACCTAATCCACAACATTTTGCTCCCAAGGGAGAGTGACGTCTTCCATGCGGGTGTACAGAATCTGTCATATCGTTTGGGATAAGACCTAGGCCCTCCCCCTGTTGTCTTTGCTGAGGGAGTATCCCCCTATGTGAAATCAGTTCTCAAAGTCCATTGCTATGAAAGTTATAAGTTATAAGTTCTGATCTACTACAAGAGGCCACATAGATTTGAAGGCCTCCTTACTGACACCCATATTCTTAGGTTCTGGATCACTTCCATGCTGGATTCTCAGTGATCAGTCTGGAGGTTAAGAGCTCCTGCTTGTTCATGTCCGCTGTTTCTGTGGGTTTAGCCAGCTGGGCCTTGATCCCTTTGATCATCGCTCCTCCTTCTCTGTAACTGGATTCTATTCCATTCAGTGTTTTTTTGTGGGTGGCTGCTTCTACTTCCATCCTCTGCTGGTTGAAGGCTCTAGGATGGCATACAAGTTAGTCATCTTTATCAGGGGAAGGCATTTACGGCAGCCTCTCCGTTGCTTAGATGGTGTCTTCCTTGTAGATCTGCAGACCTTTCCCTAGTACCTAATTTTTCTTTAAACCTGTACTGGATCCCTCTCCAATGGTATCTCTTATTTTGCTCTCCTCTATTTTTCCCGCTATACAACCAGAAGCTTCTTTAAGGCAAGGACACAGTGAGCAATACAAAATGGCAGCCCACAGTTTGGGAAAAGATGTTCATCAACCCCAAATCTGACAGAGGGCTGATCTCCAAAATTTACAAAGAACTCAAGAAGCTAGTTTCCTAAACACCAAATAACTGGCTCCCTCTCTGATGGTATCTCTTATTTTGTTCTCCACTATTCTTTCCCCCTACAAAACCAGTTGCTTCTGTAAGGCAAAGAATACAGCAATACAAAATGGCAGCCCACAGAATCTGAAAAGATATTCACCAACCCCAAATGTGACAGAGGGCTAATCTCCCAAATTTACAATGAACTCAAGAATCTAGGTTCCTAAACACCAAAAAATCCAATAAAAACATCTGGCTTGGTCTAAGAGGCTCCAGAGAATTCCACAGATCCTGAATTGGGGCAGAGCCAGCAAATACTACAGGATCTGGCAGCAACACAGAATGTCACCCCCAAAGAGGTTCAACGCCAAAGATGGCTAACCCCCCCACACACACACACATGAGCACGAAGCAGGGTTTAGAACTCGAGGTTCTTATTCCCTAACCTGCCACATCTAACACTCCACTTTTTAATCATCAGTGAAGGAGGAAATCAAAGGTCCAGGCATCAGGCTGGCTTGCCCCGTCACCTGGCAGGATGCACTCAGGAGGTAGTCTGGTCAGCCCAGGCAGGGTTCCTTGGGTAGTAAGTCTGCAGGCAGGTGTAAAGGGCCCCTGTAAAAGACAGACCCTAGCCCACTCATTCTCTCTCTCTCTCTCTCTCTCTCTCTCTCTCTCTCTCTCTCTCTTGCTCCCTTTTGCTCCCTTTCTTTCTCTCTCTCTCACCTTCCCCTTCCTCCCTGCTCTCTGCTCTTCTTCTTAGCCTCTTTGTATCCTCTATGTCTCCCCCACTCTCCCTCTCCTGCCCTGTCAGAAAGTCTATGGCTCATGGACTCTCTCTGGTTCATATTCCATCGCTCATGGTTCTGTCTCCATAGCAAGCTTTCCCCTTGCATGTAAACAAAAGAACAACACTGGAGCAATGAAAACCAAGGAGGCTCACTCTGTGACCTCTCTCCCCGCCCACACTTGGCTGAGCAGGTAACAGTAGAGATCTTTTTCTGGCAACGACCACCCGGTGAGACACCCCTTCAGGTCAGTGTTTCCCAAGGATGAGGTCCACCATTGCATTGTCTGAGTCAAAAGTGTCTTTCAGCTTTAAGCTTCGGAGGGTTCTTCCCATTGTTTTTGGACGACAGTGTGCTCTGGACTTTTCTGGCATTTTTTCTTCCCCCCTTGACCAAGAGTACAAGCTGATTCCATACTGAGCCCGCTTCGGCATCACCGATGGGAAATACATCTTTTTGTAACTCAACTGATTCCTCCTTCCACAAACAACTCTGAAGGCTTAGCCTACAGTAACTATATCCTCTCTATTGAGAAAATTTTTGCTGTATCAATTTTTTTATGTAACTTGGAGATATCCTATTCTTCCTGTATAACAACAGAATAAAGGCTAACCTTCTGTTGCTGACAAATTAGTTCCCTGAATTCCTGGAATATAGAGTCAGAAAGGTAGTGTGTAATAGGGGATTATAGGTGACAATGGATGATAATTAAGCAGGTAGAAAGACATTTATGTAAAAAGAAACTTAAAGATGGAGGTTTCTGTCCCACCTAGTTACATTGCCTCTATGTCCTAAACAAACAAACAGATGTTATATTATTAATCTGTTTCTCAATGGTTAGAGCTTATCATTGGCTAGCTGTGTTTTAATGATTAGCCCATTTCTATTAATCTATACATTGCCATGATTCTGCGACTTATTTTTTTTCTGGTATGTTGTAACCTCAGCACCGTGGCATGTCTTCACAGGCTCTAAATCCCTTCTTCTCCCCTGCCTAATTCTGGGCTGGGAGCATTGCCTCTATTCCTACCTGGCTACTTGGTAATCAGTGTTTTGTTCACCACCCACTAAGAGAAATATATATACATAGAAATACATACCCCATCATCTCTTCTTACCTGTCTAGAAAAGATTTTTTTTCTTTTCTTTCCATCTTTAATACATTTTATTTAAATAATAAACTATCTTACTTTACATACCAATCCCATTCCTTCTCCCTTACATGCTTACATGCCCCCCAAAACCCCCATTCCATCCCCCATCCTCTCCACTGAGATGGTGAGAATTTCATGGGAGATCATCAAAGTCTGTCACATCATATGGGACAAGTCTTAGGCCCTACCCCGAGTATCTAGACTGAGAGAGTAGACCTCCATAGGGAAGAGGCTCAAAGTCCATTCTTGTGCCTTGAATAAATACTAGTTCCACTGTCAGAGGCCCATAGAGTGCCATCATCACCCAAATGACACACAGACTAGGAAGGGCTGATTTGGTACTATGATGGTTCCCCAGTTGTGGGAATGGGGTACATGAGCTCCTGCATGGTCAGGTCAGCTGATTCTATGGGTTTCTCCAGCCTGGTATTGACCCATTTGCTCCTCATTCTCCCCTTTCTGAAACTGGATTCCAGGAGTTCAGGTGATTGTTTATCTTACAAGTATTCTTCTGCATAAAGGCTTTAGGGTGGCTTATAAGGTTGTTATCAACCACATTATAGGCAAAGTGCATTTATGGTAGCCTCTCCACTATTGCTTAGATTGTTAGTTTGGATTATCCTTTTGGATTCCTGGACATTTGCCTAGTGCCATATTTCCCTTTAAACCTATAAATTATGACTCCGTTAAGTTATGGTTTTTATTGCACTCATCTATTCTTCCTATTAATCAATCTTCCTGATCCCTCATGTTCTCCTATCCCTCCTCATCACCCTGTCTCTTTCTCCTACCTACCTCCTCCTTCCCCATGCTTCAGGAGATCTTGGGCCTTTCCCTTACTCTGAGGAAACATGTATGTCTCTCTTAGGGTCCTACTTGTTCCTAGGGTCTCTGGAGTTTTGGATTGTAGACTAGTTACTATTTGCTCTATGTCTAATAGCCATACATTAGTGAGTACTTAACCTGTTAGTCTGTCAGTTTATATGTTACCTCACTCAGAATGGTTTATTCTAAGTCCATTCATTTGTTTCATTGTTTTCTTTTTGCTGATTAGTACTCCAGTGATTAATTGTATTACATTTTCTATATTCATTCTTTAGTCGTAGGATAACTTGGTTGTTTCCAGGTTCTTGATATTACATATACTGCTGTTGTGAACATGGCTGTACAGATGTCCATATTGTATTAATTACATACTTTGGTTATATGCCATTGAGTGTAATGGCTAGATGGGGAAGTAGACTGATACCCAATTTTCAAAAAAACTTGCATACTTAATGCCAAAATATTTGTACAAATTTTCATTCCCAGCAGCAACAGAGAAGTGTTCCCCTATCTACACATCGTCTCGAGCATAAACATTCCATGGTGTTTTTTTCTGTAGCCATTCTAGCAACTGTGAGATGATACCTCAGGGTTGTTATGATTTACAATTCCCTGATGGCTATGAATGCTGAGTGTCTTTTGGCCATTTTAGTATCGTCTATTTACCAAACTAAAATCCCAATGGAACAAACACTTGAATATAAATCCAGCCACAATGAATCTCTCAGTAGAGTAATGGGAAGGTAGCACTGAATGAATTTGTGCAGCAAACCACTTCCTGAAGATAACAAAAGTAGCACAGACACTCAGATTGAAAATTAAGTAATGGGGCTTCCTGAAACAGAGAAGGTTAGTTAAATCAAAAGACATAGTCAACAAGACAGGACAGCAGCCCACAGAATAAGAAAAGAACTTCACCAACCCCATATCTAAATGATTTGTAATATATACAAAGAAGTGAAGAAACTAGTCACCAAAACACCAAATAATCCAATTCAATTATGAGGTACAGAACTAAAAAAATGCATTATAGGGTTTTACTTTTATGGAAGAGATAATCTCCTCATAAAATACTTGAACCAGGGACTTCACAGAATACATTTAGTGAGATTAGTTGCCCTCATGTTGGTCAATTGGTCCATTTGCTTGGAAATGCCCAAACCTTTGGTCATAGGCTCATTTTGAGACTCACCTCTATTATCTGGTGACATTAAAAGTTGTACAATTGCACATACCTTAGGATATTAAAATCCCAGAGTGCAAATCAGCATCTCATTTGCTCCCTGTTTCTTGGGCCCATGATATGTGCAGAGAGACTTTTTCACAGTTGCCAGGAAACACATATATTCTGTCTCTAATATATGTATTACATCTTCAAATACTAAACCTACCATCCCCACTCACGACCTCACAATGGTTTAGTGAGACAGCAGTAGTTGGTTCTCATTAGGGCCTATGGCCTCACTAGCATGGGTAGTAGGCATGAATCCCTTCCACTGAGCGGGCCTTCAGTCCAATTAGATAGCTGATGGTTATCTCAGGAAGTAGTAAAACTATTTCACCTTTTGTGATACCTTACCATTCTGGTCACTGTTTTGTTAATAGGTGTTACAGATAGTAAAACTGTGCATTGTTTTCTCTCTTTGACAGCTTGCATATCTCCTTTCATTACTTTAAGTGCTGGTCCTTGGGAAGAAGTTGATTTTAGGTTGGTTCCAGATTGATTCCTCCAAGTCCTTGTCTAATGTGTATTGTGTCTTTAGCAATAGTGTCTTACTAAGCTTTCATTTCTGGGGGTAAACAAGGGCAATGGAAATAGTGTATATTGTTTTGGGAGGCTCTTGGATTCCCCTGACCAATAACTTCAAAGGAGGTTTCTCATTCCTAATTTTAGTCTATACCTCTTAGAAAACATTGACATCCCAACTGGAGTAACTTCATTTATATTATGTGCACATGCACATGAGCACACTCACTCACTCACACACACACACACACACACACACACACACACACACACACACACACGCACACATGCACACTTAACCACACACACAACCACACATACACCCATATACACACAGTCACTTATACACAAACAGTAACATGCGCACTCATACACTTACACACCCACAGACATATGTTCACACACATATACTCACATGCCCCAGTGATATCCCACCTCCACCCCCACCCTCCCCCATCTCCCCACACCCCTACCCTTGGCTCTGGATTACAGGTGTGTGTTCCCACCCACAGCCAAAGCTGTCTACTGGGGATGGAACTCAATTCCACATGCTTGCATGGCAAGCAATTTACTGGCTAAGTTCATTCCCAGAGTCTTAAAATAGTTTCATTATTTCAGAAGATTGTTGTAATGTCTTCCTGTGATGTCATATGTAAATCTATCAGTACAGCCTATATCACTGTGGGCTTTAATGGGTAATGACATGCTTGTCACACACGTAGATGCCCTACTTATCTGTTCTTAGGAATATGTTGCTCTGTGGATCCTCTCAGCATAGAGGTGTTAATTACTTTTGGTTCTCAGCTATGATATCTGCTGCATTTTTCTCTGTCTCCTGAGTGACAATGTGTCAGTCATCCAAAATGTTGCTCAATATGATGTAGATACATATAAATATAAACATATATGTAATGTGAGTGTGAGAGTTTTGAGGTAGATCAAGAAAAATACAGGACCAAATGTTATAGAATACAACATGTAAGTGGCACTTTGCTATATTGCCAGGGAGATGAATTCCCTCAAAGTGGGTGTCCACACCCCAGGTGAGGAATAGGCCAGGAACTGGAGAAAAGGGACAGCAGGGAGGGCTGTGTTTGTATGTAATGCTTCTCAACAGCAAGACTGGAGCACCCATTCACTCAGGATGCTATATAAAGTCACAGCCCAAGTGGCTTAATAGCTGTATGCCTTCACTGTGATGGGGGAATGGAGGTTCAAGTTCAAGGTGTGGGTGTGGTGGGTTTCTCTGAAGGCCTCTCTCCTCCCAGTGACCCTATTCCATGCCGAGTGTGTGTGTGTGTGTGTGTGTGTGTGTGTGTGTGTGTGTGTGTGTGTATACCCATTTCCTCTTAAATGGGCCCAGGACATACGGGATTAGAGCCCACACTTAAAATCTCATTTCAATTTGATTACTTCCTTATTGAATCTTTTGCAAACACATGTTCTGAGATCCTCAGAATTGGGACACTCATAGAGGGAGCCATAGTTCAGCCAGGCACATGAATGAGCCCCTAGATCAGAGATTCGGAGAGCATCAGCAGCTTGGCTTGTTATAGCCCAAGGTTTATCTGTTGCTAGAAGATTAGTGTACACTAAATAAACAAAATATGTTTTTTTGGTCTGAAGTTAATTCAATAGGCTATGTGAAAATTTTGGTTTCTATCAACTGATTTTAAGCGAAGAGCCTCAGCTTTTTAAGAAGTATATAACATCAGGGCCAATATTCAGGTCCCATTGTAGAGTTATTTATGTAGTAATCCATTCCCATGCTAGCTTGTAATATACAATGTAGGCTATTTTCTGACGCCCAGGTTTTAAAGACAGTGCAAAAACATTTTGAATGCTTATAATTTTATAGATCACAAGCTAGGATTTGCTTTCAGTGGTGGTGGTATGGGTTTTTTTTTTGGGGGGGGATAGGTTGCAAGCAGGCAACTCATATAATAGCTCAGGCTGGCCCCTCATTTATGACAGTCAATCTGACTCCATCTCCTGGTGTTACAGATGTAAGCCACCATCCCCAACACAAGATAGAATTTCAAAGCCTGTTCATAACTATTTGGCCTACTTAATAGGGGAAAGCCAAGACAATATGATAAAATATTCTTATTTGAGTCTGAGATTCTTCAAAACACAATCCTCGCTATTGGTAAAACTCAGGGTCAGGACTGGAGAGGTGGTTCAGTCGCTAATAGCACCTGTTGTTCTACCAGGGAACCCAAGTTCCCAGTCATGTCAGGCAGCTCACAACCATCTGTAACTCTGGCTCCAAGAGATCAGATGCCTCTGACCTACACAAGCACCTATACTTGTGTATATGTGTATGTATACACATATGTGTACACACACAAACACATACACACACACACATACACACAGACACACACACCTACATATAATTAAAATATTAATATGAAAAAATCTTTTTTAAAATCTTAGGAAAATTATAGTAAGATATGTCAACCCTATATGGCTAATTAGCAAATGCCAGCACATATCATTTGAAACCATGGTCCCTGAAGTACACAAAGTTTCTGTGCAAAGTCACAGAATTTGTATGTAGGTAACATGCCTTGTCTGTGGGTCTATGGAAACATGGGCATGGGTGTCTGAGTTGCTGTTCACCATTGTATGGTGAACCATATACACACTGTGATTGCTGTCCTATAAACGAGTGACCCCTGGGGAATGAGAGCAAGGTGTTGTTGGAGAAACTGGGTGAGTTGATGAGAGTGAATTGTTAGAGTGTTCTTCTACTCGATAAAATCCCACTGGAATTTCAACAATAACTGAATACACAAGATGCGTATTCACCCAGGGTTTGATGGGTGAAACCTTGATCTAAGTGTGGCTGTTTGATTCTGTCACAGGACACGGGGGCTGCCCTTGCCACCTGTATTTTCTCTGTCCCCATGAAGGTAAATTCAGGGGCTCTGCTGTTCTAAATGATAGGAATCAGAACATGCGGTATTATAGTGACTGTTTTCAGCATCTGGGGCAACTCAGTTGGCTACAAGCTCAGCCTCCTATTGCCCACATATTTGTGTGAAATGTGTCTTATATTTGATGGGTCAGTATCACTGTTGCATGTCTATCCTTCCTTGGGTGAAGAAAGGATGGCCATTGGAGAGCTATGGATGGCCAGCAGAGTCCGGCTTGTCGTGATGTGCTGAGTATTTGTATGGTCCTTGTTTATATATGGATGTGTTGGAGATTGAGTCTTTGTTGCCCGCCAGTGGCTATAAATATTGGTGTGTTTTGATGGGTATGGGATAAGATTTTGTGACTATCCTCTGCATTTGCAAAAAAAGAAAAAAGTTAATTGAGTATACCAAATTGGATCCTTGACTATAAGACATTAACTCACACACAGGCTCCATATAGGGAGGACAAGTTATTTCAAAAAATGGAAATTGCCAACTTTGTATCACAATAATGGCCAGCTATTACAGTGCAACACGACTGATGCCTTGTGAGGCCCTATCCTCTCACAGTCACACCTCAGCCGTGATGCTCCTGGGCTAGAACCTCAGAGGATGTTCTCATCGCTATACCAATTCATTTGTTTCTAGGACAGCTTTGCTGCTGGCTTTTGATAATTTTCTGTCTTCTGGGAGTTGTGTGTGTGTGTGTGTGTTTTTTGTTTGTTTTTTTGTTTTTTTGTTTTTCAAGACAGGGTTTCTCTGTGGCTTTGAAGGCTGTCCTGGAACTAGCTTCTTGTAGACCAGGCTGGTCTCGAAGTCACAGAGATCCACCCACCTCTGCCTCCCGAGTGCTGGGATTAAAGGATTGTGCCACCAACGCCTGGTGAGATGTGTGGTTTTTTTTAAGATTCTATAAGAGGGGTTATTTCCCAGAGGTAGGACAGGGCAGAGTAACACTGTAGAGACTAAAGCTGCAGGTTATGTGTGCCCAGCAGAGGTGAGCTGACTATTTTCTTATAGAGTGGGAGCACTGTCCAACTGGAGAAGGTTTATTGCACATCTGTAGTGGAGCAAGCGTGAGGGTAGCAGCTGAGGGTACCTCTCCACATACCATTGGTCAGAGAGCTGCTGGTCCTCCATGGTAAGCCGACATAGAGGGCCTATGAGTCTAAGTCCATATTAGGGCCTCTGAAGGGTCAGAAGTTCTCTGTGAGGAAGGCAGGAAGCATAGAAATGCAGGTGGCTCCTTGACTGTGGGAGGCACCATCAGAGCTCCTTGTCCATGAAAACTATGCTGTTTCCAAAATGATTGCTAGAAATCACAACATTGGTGCTGGAGGTCCCCAATTTATCTTGAATTGAAATGTACAGCCAAACTGTGGTTATACCATGTACTTACACAGTATCCAGATTCAATGCTTTTAAAAATCGCATTCCATTCACCTTGGTAGTCTTCCATTATTTTGTAGTAGTGTCTGGTAGTACATGCTGTTTCTGCTTTGTGGCTAACCATGAGCCATGATCTGACTCTGAAAGTTGCAAGGGCTATGCCGTGGTTTTGATGTGCTGTGAGGATATCTCCCAAAGGTGCATGTGCTAGGATCTTGGTCTCCTACATAACAATGTGGAGGTGGTGATGACTTGGTGGGTCCAAAGAAGACGTGGGGCTGTAGTTAAAGGTCTGACTCCATAATGAGTCCATGGTCTCAAGGGAGTGGGTAGATCTCAGGAGACCGAATTACATCCCAAGAGGGCAGGTTTTACAACATGAATTCAGCTTTCTTGCTTACTCTTATTTCTTCCCCCTAAGACATCTGATATTCTGCACAAGTTTTCTTCTTGCCACCAGACACATTAAACCATGTAAAATATTTGTGTTTGTTTGTTTTATCCCATTGCTGTGAGAAAACACTCTGGCAAAAGCAACTTAAGGGAGAAAAGACTTTTTTGACTCACAGTGTCAGAATACAGCTCTTCACTACAGGGCAGTCAGGGTGCCAGGCACTGGTTATGTTATGTATGGAGTCGGGGGCTGTGAAGCAGCTGAATGTCTTATGTATGGAATCGGGAGCTGTGAAGCAGCTGGTTGTAACATGTCCCCAGTCGGGAGCAGAGAGTAATGAATTAATGCATGCAGGCTTGCTGTACTCAGCTTCCCACTTTACTCTTCTACCGTCTAAGGGATGGGTCCATTATCCTTGCCCATGAATTTTCTAGTACCACCACCCAAATCCCCACTGAATGCCTTTTCTGTCAGCTCATCATCACACACAGACCTTTAGAGCATACGGCACAGAGACCAGGACAGTAGAACCCACTGATGTTCAGAGTAAATAGTGGTGACAGGATGGTTCACTGAGATGGTGGATCCATTGAGATGTGGACTCAGGTTTCCAGTCCAGTGCGCTGTATGCTAACTCACACTGCCATGCCTCACCTGCCCATAAGGTTGACATCCAGCAAAACAGAAGAGACCCTTTCCACTGCATCCAGTGACCCTCTTGTATGCCTTTTATATGCATTTGTGCAGCTTTGCACTCTTGGTGATTAAACGTCTCAATTGCTAGATGTGGGAATGGTAACAATTCTTTCAAAGCCTATAGCAAATGTCCTCATTTGAATGGAACCTGTAATTACTGAGAGAGAGGGGGGAGGGGAGAGATGAGAAGGAGGGAGGGAGGAGAGAGGGAGAGGAAGAGAGAATCTTTCTTGAAGTCAGTGGTTCAGCAGGAAAGTTGGGGTTATAAATGTGAACAGCAAGGAGGAAGATTGATTGTTCATGTTGGGAATAGGATGGAGGTTACATGGAAACAGGTACTTTACAGGGTGTCTCTAAAGTTTTATACCAGAAAGTGACTTTTAAGGAACAATAAACATGACCTCAGCTGGGGGGCTCAGACTGAGAATGATCCAAATCATCCCACCAAACAACCTTCCCAGATGGCTAGATTCTAACTGTCTACACTAATATTTGGAGCAAAGGGACCTCTTCATTGTATACCTAACTCATATCTGTTAGCTTCTTTGGGGACTGAGTTCACAGCATTCTTTTTAACTGTATGGTACCTTTTGATGTATAAAAGGCTTACACTTTGGTCAGACTATGTAAGCTGTCCACTTCTGTAAGCCCACACCCAGGCAGTGGTAGTGAGAAGGTCCACGAGGATGGACAGTTCTAGGCAAACCTGGGTAATGAGACTCCCAGCTCAGATTTAAAAAATGGGGACTCATGGAGAAATTTTATGCTATGCGTGCCATCTAACAAAATATGGATGGAATTCAGGCTTCCAGTACTGGCTACCATGCCCTGCTTAGGAACAAGTGATGCGGGGTGTCTGCTCACAGGATCCGAACTCAGTCTGAGGTCTCCAATACACCCGGAGACTGCCAAAGCCATGGTAACAGTGCTGCCTCCATCCACTAGAAGAGGACTGACATCAGAGTATTGGAACTGTTTGCATCTACCAGAAGGAAAACTTGGTAGCATATCCAACAGCAGATGAAGAGACTCCTGTTACATTCACCAGAGGAAAGGATTGGAAGAACACAATATAAAACCACAAACAAAAACACAAAAAAAAACAATATGACACCACTGGAGACTTGGTATCATACAGCAGCAAGACCAGAAAAACCCAATGCAGATGAAGCAGAAGAGAATGATCTTAAAAACATGTTTTTAAAAATGATAGAGGACCTCAAAAAATCCCTTAAAGAAATGGAAGAATAATCAAACAAAACAATAAAAGATATCAAGAAATCTTTCAAGGAAACACTTTAAGACCTAAAAACTGAAATAGAGACAATAAAGAAAACACAATCTGAGGGAATGCTGGAAATACAAAAGCTGGACAAACTATCAGGATCTACAGATGTAAGCATAACCAACAGAATACAAGAGATGGAAGAGAGAATCTCAGGAGTTGAAGATACACTAGGAGAAATAGACTCATCAACCAAAGAAATCTTAATTCTAACAAATCCCTAACACAAAATATCCAGGAAATATGGGATACCATGAAAAGATCTAACCTAAGAATAATAGGTATAGAAAAAGGTGAAGAAATCCAACTCAAAGTGCAAGAAAACATTCAACTAAATCCTAGAAGAAAACTTTCCATCTTGCCTGACCCCTCATCACTTTTAAAGGTCTTCTGCTTCTTACTGGGTTATACTGGATAGTAAACCTCAGTATCCTTTTGTTTTAGGGACCTACATGCAAGCCATAAAAGACCACCATACTATTTCTTTCTTTTTGGGAGGGGTTTGAGACAGGGTTTCTCTGTGTAACTTTGAAGCCTATCCTGGCACTCGATCTGGAGACCAGGCTGGCCTCCAACTCACAGAGATCCACCTGCCTCTGCCTCCTGATCACTGGGATTAAATGTGTGTGCAATCAACACCTGGTCCATCCACCATACCATGTCTTGAAAATCATGGAATTACCTCATTTGTGGAGTGAAGGCTTGCTGTACAGACTGCTGTCATGCCAGCTGGCTAGGTCACTCTGTAAGTAAGGCTTTTCGCTATTAAATACCCTTATATTTCTACTTGCCTCCATATTGGTAATTTCCCACTATATCTGGTGTCAGTGCGATAATCCCATGCCCCAAGGTTCCCAGAGAAAGAGGGAAACCTGTCTCCACAGCCTGCCCTGTCGGGCCGCTGAGAAGCATCGGAGCAGCTTCCATATGCTCGAGCCATCCCGGTGCTCGTGGGCGTTGAACTCGGCGTTCCCAAGATGGTACAGACAGATCCACATAAAGAAAAACCTCAAAGGTTTACGCTACATTTAAAATTATATTAGGCTTATGAGAAAAAATATAGCAGAAGAAAATAGAGTAGCTGGTTATGGGTGGCTCACGCCAGTAGGATTTGCTGAAGGAAACAGAGAAAGGCAGATTTCCACAGAGAAACCCTTTCTCATGAAAAAAGAAACAAAAGAAAGTAAAAATAAAGTAGTAAAAAGCCATATAAAGATAAAATATACACAGAGAATCTGGATACTATATGCCATATTGTTGTCTTTAAATTGTTTGATTGTTGAAGAAAGACTTACTGCTGGTAAAGTACATTTGATTATAAATGCTGCTAAATTAATCCAACTTATACGTTTCAAAAATGCTTTGAATTCAAAATTTAAGTCTAAGGACAGGCTACTTGAAAAAAAGTTTTTACTAGTGTTTTCACAGAAAATAAATAGCTATGGATTCCGCCCTGACTAATATGGTTTGATCAAGCAAGACCCCACCCCCCAGAAGCAGTGACACCACTGATGCTACATTCAAAACAGCTGGGACGATACAGCCTTACACACTACAAAAACAAGGACTTGGTCAGGTTTCTATGTTTTATCATAATCCCTATGACACAAACATCAGCCCAAATCAGCAAGAAGCATTTTAAGAAGAATGATGCCCAAATCCCCACATAGTGTTTATAAATGTTTGTTTTCATCTAAATGGGGTTAGCTATAAATGATAATGAGTATAGTCAATTTGTTAAAGAAAAATAGGGGAATAGGATATAGGAATGAATACTTTGCATTGGTATAGATTTTCATTTATTGCTACAATTTTAAGGTCAATTTTGTGATATGTATATGTCTCCTCTTGTTTATGTATTGTGTTTATGCAGATCTCTTAAAATGATATGCATAATTAAATAAGGTTATATAATCGCCTATGAGAGGCAGAACGTATAATTAGGTTATATATGTTTTCTAGATATAGAGATGTATTTGAGATGGTTAGGTATTCTTCAAAACTTTCAAAGACCTACAGAAATATGGCATTTAAGTGGTTTAGGGTTTTTCTTGGCAGTGAGACAAAACTGCTCCTGGCACACCGATTATGTCATAAAGGAGGATGGGCATCGAAGAAACTCGTTATGGAGGTTGCTTTCAACATGGCAAGATTAGCCATTTGAGCAAAAAACTGCTCTTGCCTGGACTTTTTGTTGCTGTATAAACTGGACCTGCAGGACCCACAAGAAAATGACTGCTGAACTTACAAAACAAAACAGTATTGAAGGGTTCCTGTTAAAATGGAGAAGTGTGCTAGACACACTGTGGCCTATAGGCTGAGGATGGATGCCCCAACGTTACAGAGGAACTTTGGGTGACTGTCCAGGTAGTGAGATGTCTCTGTGAATTCTAGAGTTTATGTATTATCCTTCTGTGGTCTTTGATAGAGTTGAAGACAGATAGTTATGGTTATAGTTTTCTTCAGTTATTATAGAAGATAAGTTACCCTTCATTTTTATTTAGACAGAAAAGAGGAGATGATGGGGAATGTACGGTTTATGTTTATCTTATTGATTGTTAAATAATGTTCTATTTAGCCAATGAGAGAGCAAGTTAGATGGGTCTAGGAGTCAAAGACATTTCTGGAAAATGTATTAGAGAAGTGGTGATCCAGGCAAGAAGTGACATAGCAGGGAGACTCATATTTAATCAAGGAGAACTAGGAAGTGTCCCCTTTTTCCCCTTTCTCCTCCAGTGGTGGTATGTTAGCCACCAGCAAGGAGGGATGCAAATAAGGTGTCTGATAAGATAAGTCATATAAAATATACAGATTTATGACAATTAAGACTGAGCTAACAGATGAGGAATCCTAGTCATTGGCCAAGCAACATTTGAACCTAATACTAGTCTCTCTGTGCATTAATTTGGGCCCTTACTTGGGCAGGCGGCTGGCATAAATCACCCACGTGGTGGTTGGTCTCAGGCGGCTTTTGGCGGAAAGATTTCTCATAACTAAGTAGCAGATAGGCCATTGCAGGTGCCAGAGATACAGTGCGAGGAAGAGATTGGTAAAGCTTGTGTGTGGTGCAGGGGACCTCTTGTTAGTGACATTGAAGTCCTGGCTGAGAGTGTGACTTTTGCAGGGAGACTGACTTTGAGCTGGACTGGTGGAAAGACCACAAAGTATGTATTTGCATCTCAGAGCAAGGAAACACTTGGATTGACCAAACCCAGCAGAAAGGCCATGGCCGCTACCTGGTGGACATAAGACTGCCTGGAGCAGAGGTAGGCCCTTTAAGTTCTCAACAGGATGTGTATTTTTAGACTGGCTAGGAGGTCATCTGCAGTGTCCCAAGAAAGGAAGCAAGACAGTCCATTTGTCTTGTGAAGGGATGTTTGTCAGGGGTTATACGTGTACGTGTGGACCTGGAGTGGGACAGACTTAAACTACATCCAGGACCGTGGGTGCTGCTCTCAGAGAGAAGGGAGATGAGACTGGATTCAAAACTTGTCTTGGAAGGAACTGAGGCCTGATGTATGGGGCATGAGAGACTGGGAAAGGGAGTAAAATGGTGCTAGGTGTATGTCCTGACGGCAAGTTGTGCTACTCAACACTTACGCTGAAGAAATTACTTCAGCAGGCCTGAAGAGCTAGAGCAAGAAGAGTCTCAGCCTAGGAAGAGTGCCAATCAGCATACTTAACAATGATCCAGGGTTAGAGCTACACATCCCAGAATAGTCCTTTTTGCGTGGGTGAAACCGTTCTTGTGGGTAACCCGTCCATGTGTGTGCCCCGTCTGTGTGGGTTGCCCATCAATGTGGGTGTCCCATCAACATGGGTGCCCCATCAACATAGGTGCCCCGTTCGTGTGGGTGCCCTATCAACATGGGTTCCCGTCCTTGTGGATGCCCCTTCCCTGTGGATGCCCTGTCAGCGTGGGTCCCCCTATTTTGGTGTGGGACTCTTCAGCATGGGTGTACCTTTTGCGAGGTCTCCCATCTGTCCTGTGGAGCCTCTTATGCATAAGCATGCTATTTGTATGGGGTTGATTGTTTCTGTGTACTTCCAGGGTTTGTTTTTATTTTATTTTGTTTTGTTTTGTTTTGTTTTATTTACAATAGAGTTTCTTCATACAATACATCCTGATCACAGTTTCCTCTCCACTACTTCTCCCAGATCGTCCCCACCTGCCCTCTTTTCTGATTCATACCCTTTATGTCTATCTTTAGAAAACAAACATGCTTCTAAGGAATAATAATAAAACAGCATAATATAAAACAAAAGCAAAACGAATAGGACAAAATAAATGGAAGAAAAAAGTAAAGGAGGAAGGTACAAGAAATACATAAAGACACAGAGCACATATTCACACCCTCGGGAATCTCATGCAAACATGAACCCCATTGCCACAATGATACATACGCTAAGAACCTGTAGGGTAAAACAAAACAAAACAAAACAAAACAAAACAAAAGGAAGCCCTAACCCAGCATTATGAAACAAAGTATCTAAAGATGCTGTTGAGTTTGTTGTGTTGGCATCTATTGCTGGGCATCCTGCCTACCCTTAAGAGTGGTTTCTTTCCCCAGGGAGAGTCCTTTGGAGAATGCTGAGTTTCTATTTGCAAATGGTTAATAATTGGAGAGAGCTTCAGGGTTAGGGATGGGGGTTGTCCACTTGTCCTTTGAGCATACTCTCCATCTCTGCAGAGCCTGTGTGTGTTGGCTTAGTCTTTGTGCATTTGTAAGTGTGCTGCATTTAGAAGGCTTTGTTCCTTGTGATGCCCTCTGGCTCTTACACAGTTTTTGTCTTCTCTTTCAGAGTCCTTGGGCACTGAGAGGAGGAAATTGATGGAGACATTCCATTTAGGGCAGAGTGTTCCAAGGTTGCTCACTGTCTTCACAATGTCTGGCTGTGTGGAACTAGAAAAATAATCTTCATGAGTGATGTAACTCTGGCCCACAAAGGTTTATGCGTGGTGCCTTCCTTAGCCATCGCCAGTTCCTAGTTTTTGGAACCAGCTTTGTCTTCAGACATCTGCCTGCTGCCAGATGTGTTGCCCTGGCATAACCAGTGAAAAGAGGCATGGCTACTGCTCTACAGTGCACAGGTCTGGACATCTTCAGATCCCATTATGGTTTTTACTTTTGGGGAATCTTCCTGGAAGACTGTCTGCCTCTTGAAGGCTGATAGATACGGTTACTTTCCATTCCTCAGCAAGAAGATCCCTTGCTAGCCAGTAGATACTGCCTGAAATTGCCTTAAAAGTTTGTTTTTAAAACCATGTTCTATCCTTTACTCCAAATGGAAATGCCTGCAGGTTCTTTGCACTGATAGATTCTGTATAACTCTGTAATGTTTCCTTATCAGAGGAAAGTTGCCTCATACACACATGGTCAGAGGCCATTAGTCATTGAAAAGTTTACCGCAGAACATTTATCATGGAGAGGGTCGTTGATGTTGTTTTTCCTTGAACTTTCTCTTAAGCCCATGGTATAAGCAGACCCTCACAGTTCTCCAGAACTAAGCTGGCTGTATCCAACTATCCTGCCTTTGATACAGTTCTAATTTTTCTGTGCCTGGTTTTCTGAGAGGGTGTGAGTGGATGCTTCTCTTGCTAGTGCTTTGCAAGTGTCAGCCTGTCAAGCTGTGGTGTGAAGCAAAAAGGACTTCACTGGAAAGTTCAGTAAGCCAATGAAACAGAGCAAGCCTGGACTTTGACCATGTTCTGTTTCTCATTTTAATTTCTATAGTTTCTTATTTTACAGCCATGATCTGGGTGTGTGCTATCTCCTTTCAGTGCTCAAAGAGTTTTACTTCTGCATGTTAGCCACCTCTCCCTGTGCATGCCAAATTGCTTTAGACATAGGCCTAACTCCCTGTACAAAATGACAAATGTTTGTGCCTCACCTATACATATGCACCTGTGCTGTATGCTTTAACTCATCCTCCATTTTTCATGTTGAAAGTCAACATTACAACATAAATTTTTGTAGATTATTTTTCACAGCTAAGATTGAAGCAGGACCTTGTGCATTCTAGGCAAGTACTATACTTTGGAACCAACACCCAGATCGATTTTGCACATTTTTCAAAATTTAGTTTTATTTTATTTATGAGTGTTTTGTCTGCATGTATGTTTATGTACCACCTGAATGCCTGGTACCAGTGAAGGCCAGAAGAGAAAATCAGATCCCCTGGAACTGTGGATATAGATATTTGTGAGCCTGCATGTAGGGGCTGGGAATTAAACCTGGGAGTTTTGGAAGAAGAGCCACCACTCTTAACCACTGAGCTATCTTTTCAGTCCCATCACTTTGTGCATTTACTAAGCTTTTTTTTCCATTCTAGTATTCTGTAGCATCCTAGATCAAAAATGTATCCATGTGTTTTGCCTACCACATGGGTGGGCTGTATTTATAGACAGAGAAGTGGCAATAACATACAGAAAACACAGGAAGTAAGGTAAAGAAACAGTACCATTCTTTATAGTGCCTATTTTTCTCATTTGCATATGGACAAGTTGGCTGCTTGTGAATGGTAGAGTCTCCACTACTTTTTGCAGTAGTAGGGTTTTTCCCCCATAAGTTTGTAGTTCACTATGTAGGAAAATCCCTTAGGTCAAATTTAAGCGGTTATCTCTAGATCAAACAGTTCAGTTTTACACAATTATCTAACACAGTGTGAATGTTAATACATAGTTTCTCTGTTTGATCAGTTACTTTTCTGTTTGCTGTGAACAAATACCTGACACAATCAACTTAAGGAAGGTGTGGTGATGTGAATGTAACTGGTCCCTGATCTGAGCTAGTGAGAGATCACTGGCACTGGTCTTAAAAGGAGGGACTCAACATAGGACTGAACTCTACTCCCTTAATACAGGTAACAATGGTGATTGTCAGACAATATATGGTCACTGGCTGTGGGTCCAAGTTCTAACTTTAATGCACAAACTGACTTTATGGAACATATTCTATATGGATAGATACCTTAGACATCTTCAACACAGGGTTATGGGAGCTACAGAGTTTCCTTGGTTCCTCCTCAACTAGATAATTGATCAGCATTAGTGTATTTCCTAGGGGAGGTCTTACCAGCTCCAAGGAACATATGAGTGTAGGATGGGAAGATGAGGTTTTGGAGGAGAAGAGGGATGTTATTAAAATAAAAAAGTAGATAAAAATAACAACAACAGATGACTATTATCTCTTAATATTAGTGGACATCATATACTTAAAAAATGAACAGGATAATGGTTTGTGTATCATTGAAAAATATCTCTCCTGCTGCAAACATGAAGCACAGCTAAAAATTAAAGAGAGTAACTACCTCATAGTAAATGATTGGAAATAATTATGCAGTCAAATGGACATAAGAAACATTATTGTTCCCCATTCATAAGAATGGTGTCCAGCAGCTCCCACTTTTCTACAGCTGTTTCTGTGGTACTCTCCAGGTGGATATTAACCCATTTGTTCATCATTCTTCTCTTATTCAAATTGCGTTACAAGAGTTCTGGTCATTGTTTAGCTTTTTCTTGTATACTTCTGCTTTTATCAGCTTGTGGATGAAATCTCTAGCATGGTATACAAAGTAATCATTAATCACATTACATGGGATGTGCATTTAAGATAACCTCTCCATTGTTGCTTAGATTGTTAGCTGGGATTATCCTTGTGGATCCATGAACATTTGCCTAGTGCCATGTTTCTCTTTAAACCTATTATTTATACCTCTATTGAGGTATCTCTTTTATAGCTGTCATATGTTTTCCCCCATCAATCTTCCTGAACTCTCTTGTTCTCCACACCCTTCCTGTACTGCACTACTCTTTCTCCCACCTGCATCCTCTTTCCCCATGCTCCCTAATTATTCAGGAAATCTTTTCCCTTTCCCATACTCTGAGGAACCATGTATGTCTCTCTTAGTGTCCTACTTTTGTTGCTAGCTTCTTTGGAGGTGTGAATTGTAGGCTAGTTATCATTTGCTCTATGTCTAATATTCATATATTATTGCGTAAATAAGATATTTGCTTTCCTTGTATTAGCTAACTCACTCAGAATGGTTTCTTCTCATTCCTTCCAATTTTTTTATTGTTTCTTTTTCTACTGAGTAGTACTCAATTGATTAATGGCATCAAATTTTCTTTGTTCATTCTTCAATTGAGGCATATCGTGGTTGTTTCCAAGTTCTTAGTATTATAAATACTACTTTTATGAACATTGCTGGATAGATGTCCATGTTGTATGAATTTACATCATTTGCGTGTGTGCCAAAAAGTGGAATTTCTAGATGGTGAAATAGACTGATCTCCTATTGTCAAAAAATTCCCATACTGACTGCAGGAAGGGTTGAACAAGTTTTCCCTCCCAACAGGAAGAGAAAACATACCCTTTTCTGCATATCCTCTCCCACATAAACTGTCCATGGTGGATTTGTGTATCCAGTTTGGCAGGTGTAAGATGTTGTTATGGTTAACTTTTCCCTGGTGTCTAATGATGTGATCAATTTCCTATGTGTCTTTTAGCCATTTGAGATTCCTCTATTGACCAACCAAAATCCCGAATGTTCAAAGACTTCAATCTAAATCCAGCCAGAATATAGCACTTGGCAGAGTAACTGTGAGGTACCATTGAATAATGAATTTGAAGAGCAGACCACTTCCTGAATATAACAGTAGCACAGACACTCAGATCAACCATTCAGTAATTGGGTGTATAGAAACTGAGAATATTGTGTAAAAAAAACCACATAGTCAACAAGAAAAGAGAGGAGCCCACACAATGGAAAAAGATCTTCACCATCCCCAGATCTGTCCAAGGTCTAATTCTAAAATACACACATAACAGAAGAAATTATTCAGCCAAAGACCAAATAATCGAATTAAAAGGTGAGATACAGGACTAAATGGGCAACACCCAATAGTGTTTTACTTCTAATGGAAGCAAAAATCTTCTAATGAAAGACTTGGAGCAGATCCTTCACAGGTTGTATTTATTGAGGTTACATACTCTCAGGTTGGTTAACCGTTCCAGGTACTTGAAAATGGGAAAACCTTTACTCATAGGCTCATTTGGAGATTTAAGTCCATTGTATGGTTAAATTTGATGTTGTACAATGGCACATATCTTAGGATATTAAAATCCCCAAGTACAAAACTGCATCTCAGATGCTCTGTTTTTCTTGGGCCCATGGTATGGGCAGAGAGATTTCTGTCACAGTTGCCAGGAAATACTTAGGATCTCTCTGTCACAATCTATTACATTTTCAAATTCTAAACCAACCACACCCACTCATGACCTCACAATATATCCTCCTGGTCTTAGGCAGAAGACACAAGTCTGTCTCTGGCTTTAACTATTTTTACTTCTGCTGCCCCACACTAACCTACTATGATTTCAATCCAGTAAACATGTAAGTAAATGTATCTTTATAATACTTCAGTTTCTTGATGACCACTTAGATATATCCCATATGCTGCAGTTCCCAAAATGTGGACAAAACTAAGTTTCTTGTAGTTTTTGTGAAGGTTTAAGGCTTAATATTATTTCACTCATAATTTTTGGTACATTAGTTCTGTTCCTTTCACCCATTTTCCTCCAAATTTATTTAAACTAGAAATAAGATTGTCAATCACATTTCCCCCTTTCTCCCCTCCTCCCTTGCCCCCAGTTATCAACCTACCTATCCCATACCATTTCTACTCACTAAGGAGTGTGAACTCTTGTTCAGTTTCAGTCATATATTTTTGGATTGGCCCTATCCCATATTCTACGTTGAGGGAGTATACCTTTATGTGAAATCATCTCCCAAAATGCATTCTTATGCAAGGGATAAGTACTCACATGTGAGACTGTTCTCTAGATTCATAGTAGATTTGTTTGCGGAATACATTTTATAAGTGAAGAATTGTACATTCCCTAAGTAATCAGCCTACAGAGGCAACCCAATTGACTTTGAGATTTTTTTGGTGATATACCTGAATAAAATTACCACCTCTGAAGGTACAGACACCATATTTCTTTGTATGTAAACCTTAGTCTATGAAACCACTATTGTTGGCAATGCTCTCAATTCACGTTTACAAGCTTGGATGTGTCCACAGGAGATTCCTTCATGTCCAATGTCTGAAAAGTTTATTTATCCCTGTATTTTGAGACAATAATTTTACCTGTTCTCATTAAAAAATAAATAACTATACAGAGAATGTTATTCTTATCTTTTTATCATTGGATTATAATCTGTTTTAATCTTAGATTCTTTTTAACTTCTATTGATATATAGTTTTTAGAAGTGATCGCATTTTTCATTCTTTGAACTTGGATAGCTCTAATACTCGATATGGCATGCTATATTATATTATCCAAGCATGTCTTCTGTATTTTTGATACATACATGGATTTCCCTCCTTGCCCATTCCTCGGATTTACTTAATGAAACACTGTCTTTAAGTATTAGAGGTCCATTGCTACCCTTTATTCTACCTGTGCTCATGGAGTATCTGAAAAGCATAGGTCGGTAATATGGAAATTCACGGATGTCAGACTTCATACATTTTGACCAGACAAATCTTTCATGGATTATATGCATGTTTGTCAGATATTCCATCAAAGTTTAAATGATGCAATTACTTCATGCTGTATGTTTGCTAGCTAGATAAGCCACAATGTCAGTGGATACTTGTGAAAGGAAACTCTTTGTATTTCACGTGTTTAAACAATCTTTCATTATGTCATAGACATTTCTCCTGCTAATGTTCTCACTAAGAAAATACACGCCTTTTGCTTCCTAATTCTACATTTCCTCTAGAATAACTTGTTGTTTATGTGCAAACCAAATCGCAAGGATCAAACCTTTATCTATTCAAAATGAGTTTAAGATTCACTTTAATTAATATACTTTGAAATGGATTGATCCGTGAACAAAATTGTCAGGTTTTTAAAAGGGCCATTGCATACTAGAAAAAATAAGAAAGGATCAAATAAAGAAAGAAGGACAGGAGAACTACCTAATATGAGAACGGAAAATATAAAAATACGTTAACAATGACTATGGTGAGGGAATAATATTAAAGGATAAAGTATATAAATTGATTTGGAAATGGCTGGGAGGACAGAGGAATCAAATAAGGATAAAATAAATGAAACCATAATTGAATATTGAGATGGTATTTTTTATGATTTCAGTATTGTATATTCTAATTAATATAATTTAGATTATATAGCAATAACTAGTGTTAAAGAGGCCATGAAAGTGCACATAAGTGATTGTGTTCAAACATAGAATGCAGATTTTATTATAGTATAAGTTAATCTAAAAATATTGTATATGACATAACAATTGTCTTATTTTACTAAGAAGACCATTTCTGCCATGATCAGCAAGACCAACATTCCTTTTAAAAATTCTGTAAGGTTGAAGCCTCCTGGTTTGCCTTCACACACTTTTTGTCACTGATATTGTTGGATAGTTTAGCTTTTGTTTGAGTTTTCACAACTTTAAAATTATATCAAACTGGAAAGAAAACAAAATAAAGGGATGATTGGGAGAATCAATATCAAGGGAAACAACAATCAAATAATAATCTCAAAAGGAAAAAAAACACAAACATTAAGAGGACCAAAATTGTCCCCTCATCTTTGAGGGAAAATGTAGGGGAAGCTTTAGCCAGCTGTAGCCATGCCTGCTTAGGGGCTGGATAAAGCTTCCCCTAGGAAGTGAAAGAGTAGCCAGGACATGTTGTGTCCCCTGGACATGTGGAATGGTTTGATATAAAGAGCAAATGAACAGATAGGGGAACTCCATAAAATTTGAATCTGTCTATAGAATTCTTGTTTCTCACTTTTCTACCAAACATGATGTAAGAAACTCCAGGAAAGGTACCAAATTACCCAGACACTGTGTGTAGATTTCTAGAGTAATAAATTTGGTTACTTGATAAACTTGGCCACCATTCCAAGTGTGAAACTCTGGCATGTAATGTTCCTCATTCAAGAACTCTAGCTCCCTATATGCCTAGGGAAAACACACATTCCATCAAGGCCTCAAACTTTAAGTATCCTTGAATTTCAAAAGAAGAAAGAACCTTGCCCGTATCTGTAGAATGCATGATCTACTAGAGACTAGTATATATCTTCATAAAGATTAAGTAGGACAGATATATCATTAGAGAAAAGCACCTTCCATATGAATATTTTCTAGTATAAGAAATTGCTTCATACCTGGAGGTGGTGTTATATGTATTTATACCCAGCACTTGTGATGTGGAGTCAGGCGAATCTTTGTGATTTCGAGACCAACGTGGTATAAAAGAGCTACTTCCAGAACAGCCTCCTAAGCCACAGTTAAACAAAGTCTTGAAAAATATAAAATAACATTGAAAATACATAAATACATAAAATACAAAATGAAAATATATAAAATACAAAAAATACATAAATTGGATGTAACAATGGAAAACTGAACTGGGGAAAGATATTTCTGAGGCTTAATATATTACCCCATGTTTACTCCTTAAGAAAAAGGATATCCACCAATGAAAGCTACTGTATATCTTTTTCAAAGTATAACCCGTTGACTGGGTAATATTCTCCTGCGGGATGGAGATGTATAAAGGTTAAAATGGCCTTTTAAAATCTACATGGCAATGCCACTAGTGCCTCTGATACGGAACTTATTAAAGTTTGCTCATTAAAACATACTTCTATCCTAAGGCTTGTAAAATGCATATTGCATTCCTGTAAGAATGGACTCTGACTTCTAGTTTCTAATAACATTTGCATAACACATATAGCAAGAATTTGCTCAAATCAATCTATTATTGGATCCTATGTATGGCATTGTCTCTATACCTAAAGAGCTTTAAATACATAGTGACTCTCAGTATAAATGAATTATTTACCAGGATCTGCAAGACCACTGCCGTTTCATTATTTGAGCTGAAGCCAGAGCTGTCTGCTCTATCTATTCCTTTCTATTAATAACCTATGCAAGTGACTCTCCCAATAGAACCATTGGTAAAAGTTAACATAGAATATTTTTATAGGACTGTTTTTTGACAATATTGGAAATACAAAAGGAGGCATTTGTCCATGAGCTAGAAACTGATTATCAGTTCTTCCTGAAAAATGAGCAAAGACAATCGCCATGACTCATTCATCTGAAACAACCAATTAAACTGTTGCTTATCATAGGAGACATTTAAAATCTAGATGGCATTTCTGCACCATGTAGGCTAATGCTTGAACATAAGGGTGTAAAATATTTAGGCTGGTGAGACGGGTAGGCGCAACCATAGTAATGGTTCCTTCTGCCATAGAACAGAAGTTCAACAATGCTTTGTGGGGAGCACATAAGCTTCCCATGGTTTTGCATAGTCAATATATCTGATGATGCTGAATCGCCTCCTCTAATTATAGAACTTATCTACCTTCTTAGTTAACTCTCTGAGGACATCTGGATCATTATCTCGTTATAGAATCTTACTTAAAGGATTTAAATCATCATTAGATGTTCCAAAAAAGGTAATTAACCAATGAATATTTTATAATAACTTCTTAAAAACTCATTTTTAGATTTTAAACTATCTTTCCCAATTGCTGTTTATTAAGTCTTAATTTTTTTAGAATACAACATATGTCTTTAAAAATTCTCCAGATTTATTTTAAGTTTCTGAGTAGCCTTTTCTAATCTAACTTTTGAAGCTGACAAATGTATAAGACCCCTTTTGCATCTTAGCTAACCTGGCTTAATTTGCATCTGCAAAGACACAATCAAGCTGTGAATCTAAAAGGATGGCTCTCTCCTGAGGCTTTTCACAAACCCATTTTAAAATCATGAATCAACTTTTATTTTCTAGATTTTCCTTTTTGAACCATAAAAATTTAGTAAGACCTGTATCCTCTCATCTTCCAGGGGCTGTTTCTGCTTCCATTTGTTGTCACTACTTAGAATGATCTGACACCAGTGATCTGTGCTCTGGATCTGAGTTCGGGGGCAAGCTCCTACATGTGGAAGCCCAGTGGCACTTCTGCATCCATCTGCCTGCACAGGGAGTCCAGGGGTATTCCTGTTCCCATTCACCGTCACTATTTAGAGTCAACTGACAACAGTGATTTGTGATCTGGCTCCGAATTCTGGGGCGAGCTCCTACAAGTCTAGAGTCCCAGTGACTTTTCTGAGTCCATATAGTGGCCACGAATCCAAGTTTGGCAGTGGTATATGACACGCCAAGGCCCAGTGGGAGTTCAGTGTCCGTCTGCAGGCCCATGGAGGTCAGGGGCTCTTTCTGCTTCCATTCATCATCATTGCTTAGAGCCATCTAACACCAGTGATCTGTGCACAGGATCCAGGTTTGGCAGTGAGATCCTACACAGGTAGGCCCATTGGAAGTTCTGTCTTCATGTGCCAGCCCACGGAGATCAGGGGCTGTTTCTGGTTCCATTTGCTGTCACTGCTTAGAGTCATCTGACACCAGTTATCTTTGCTCCTAACCAAGTTTGTTTGCAGGCTTGGACACGGCAAAACCCAGTCACAGTTCTACCACCATATGCCAGCCCAGGAACCGACTATGGAGTCGGGATCTGACAGACAGACCCAGTGGCAATTCTGTGTCAATCTGCTGGCCCAGGTAAACCAGGTTCTGTTTCCAGTTCCATTAGTCGTCACTGCTTACAGTCATCTGCCACCATTGATCTTTGCTCCTGATATGAGTTCGGTGAAGGCCTTGGACACGCCAAGACCCAATGGCAGTTTGGTGTCCATCTGCCAGCCCAGGTAAGCCATGTTCTGTGGACAGTTCCTTTGGTCATCACTGCTTACAGCCATCTGACACCATGAATCTTGGTTCCTGATCCAAGTTCGGCTGCTGGCTCAGAAACACCAAGACCCAGTGTCAGCTCTGTGTTTAACTACCAGCACAGGATCTGACTACGGCAACGGGTTCTAAAATACTGATGCACAACGGCAGTTCTGTGTACATCCGCTGCTCCAGAGGGAACAGGGGATGTTAATGGTTACATTAATTGTCACTGCTTAGAGGCATTTGACACCAATGTTCTGTGCACCTGATCTGAGTTTGACGGCATTCTCTGACACGCCAAGGCTGTAGTCTGTGTCCATCTGCTGGAACCGGGAGTCCAGGGTTTTTTTCTGCTTCCCGTTGTCGTCACAGGTTAGAGCCATCTGACACCAGTGATCTGTGCACCAGATCCAGGTTTGGCAGCGAGATCCTACACACCAAGGCCCCGTGGCAATTCTGTGTCCTTTGCTGGCCCAGCTGGCCAGTAATGTTTCTGGTTCCATTCATCGTCACTGCTTAGAGTCATCTGACACCTGTGATCTGTGTGCCAGATCCAAGTTCTGTCATGGCTCCCTCACGAGTTCCCAGTAGCAGTTCTGTGTCCATCCAGTGGCCCAGGTAGGCCTGGGGATGCTTCTGCTTCTATTTGTTGTCACAGTTATCTGTGCTCAAGATCCAAGTTTGACAGCATTCTACGACACACCAAGGCCCAGTGGCAGTTCTGTGTCTATCTACCAGCCCAGGATTCGAGTTCAGCAATAGCCACTGAAACGCCAAGGCCTGGTGGCAGTTCTTAGTCCATCTGCCAGACCAGGGAGTTCAGGGGTTGTTTCTGCTTCCATTTGTCATCACTGCTTTGAGTCATCTGACACCAGTGATCTATGCACTGCATCAGAGTTCAGCAATGATCTCTGATATGCCGAGGCCCAGTTGCAGCTCTTTGGTTATCTGCCAGCTCAGGATCTGAATTCTGAAAACATCAAGGCACAGTGGAAGTTCTATATCCATCTGCTGGCCCAGGTAGGCCAGGGGTGTTTCTACTTCCATTTGTTGTTAATGTACAGAGTCATCTGACACCAGTGATCTGTGCTCTGGATCCAAGTTCAGGGGCAAGTTCCTACACGTCCAAGCCCAGTGGCAGTTCTGCATCCATCTGCCTGCACAGGGAATCCAGGGGCTGTTTTTGGTCCCATTCATCGTCACTATTTAGAGTCATCTGACAACAGAGATCTGTGCTCTGGATCTGAGTTCTGGGCCAAGATCCTACATGTCAAGAGTCCCAGTTGCAGTTCTTTGTACATCTGCTGGCCCAGGGAGGCCAGAGGATGTTTCTATTTCCATTCGTCGTCACTGTTTAGAGTCATCATATACCAGTGATGTTTCCTCCTGATGCAAGTTCGGTGGCGGCCTTGGTCATACCGAGTCCCATTGTCAGTTCAAAATGGTTCTGAAATGCCGAGGCACAGTGGCAGTTCTGTGTCCATCCACTGGCCCAGGTATGCCAGGGATGTTTCTGCTTCCATTTCTTGTCACTGCTTACAGTCATCTGACACCAGTGATCTATGCTCTGGATCTGAGTTCTGGGGAAAGCTCCTACATGTCAAGGACCAGTGGCAATTCTGCATCAATATGGTGGCCCAGGATCCGAGTTTCTCGGCGGTATATGACATGCCGAGTCCCAGTGGGAGTCTAGTGTCCATCTGCAGGCCCAAGGAGGTCAGGGGCTGTTTCTTCTTCCATTCATCGTCATTGCTTAGAGTAATCAAACAACAGTGATCTGTGCACTGGGTCCAGGTTTGGCAGTGAGATCCTACACACCGAGGTCCAGTGGCAGTTCTGTGTTCATCTGCCAGGTCATGGAGGTTGGGGGTTGTTTCTGGTTCCATTCGTCATCACGGATTAGAGTCATCTGACACCAGTGATCTTTTCTCCTGATCCAAGTTTGGTGGAGGCCTTGGACACGTCGAGGCCCAGTGGCAGTTCTGCATCCATATCCTGGCCCAGGAACCGAGTTCAGTGAGGGTATATGACATGCCAAGGCCCTGTGGCTGCTCTGTGTTTATATGCCAGCACAGGATCTGAGTTTGCAACGGGTTCCAAAACGCCGAGGCACAGTGGCAGGTCTGTGTCCATACACTGCCCCAGGTGTACCAGGGGATGTTTCTGGTTACATTCATCGTCACTGCTTAGAGTCATTTGACACCAATGATCTGTGCACCTAATCTGAGTTCGAAGGCATTCTCCAACACGCAAAGGCCAAGTGTAAATTCTATGTCCATCTGCCAGCCCACTATCTGAGTTCAGCAACAGGCTACAAAACACTAAGGCCCATTGTCCTTTCTGTGTCCATCTGCCGGACACGGAGGTCCAGGGTCTGTTTCTGCTTCCCATTGTCATCACTGGTTAGAGTCATCTGACACCAGTTATCTGTGCATTGGATCCAGGTTTGGCAGCGAGATTCTACACAGCAAGGCCCAGTGGCAATTCTGTGTCCTTCGCTGGCCCAGGTGGCCAGTCGATGTTTCCAGTTCCATTCGCTGTCACTATCTAGAGTCATCTGACACCTGTAATCTTTGTGCCAGATCCAAGTTCTGCGATGACTCCCTCACACCGAGGCCCAGTGGCAGTTTTGTGTCCTCTGCCGGCCCAGGTAAGCCAGGTTCTCTTTCCAGTTCCATTCATCGTCACTGGTTAGAGTCATCTGACACCAGTGATTTATGCACTGGATCCGAGTTCGGCAATGAGTTCCAACATGCTGAGGCCCAGTGGCAGCTCTGTGGTTATCTGCCAGCCCAGGATCTGAGTTTGGCAATGGGTTCTGAAATGCCGAGGCACAGTGGCAGTTCTGTGTCCATCTGCCATTCCTTTATCCGAGTTTTGTGGTGGGCTCTGACACACCAAATCACAGTTGCATTTCTGCATCAATCTTCTTGCCCGCGACCCAATTTCATCCCCAGTATCAAACAATAAGAGGCCTAGTTGCAGTTCTGCATCCATCTCCCTTTCCTGGCCCCGAGTTCTGCAGTGGTTTCTGACACGCCAAAGACTAGGATTATGCCTTAGGCAGTTTCTTCACTCCAATAATGGGTATTCTGTGTATAGAGTTACCTTGGAAAAACTGGTCAAATGCTTTTAAAATGGAAAATAATATTCCCCAAGTTGTGTATTAATGGACTTAGAAAATGAAAAGACACACATTCCTGAATGAAATTAGAGTTTTGCATGGTAGCTTCTTCCAAGAAGGTTTGAATTCCATATCTTAGATTAGATTGAAGGATCATTGGACTTCAGGTACTTGGGTGCATCCAATGATGTCAGAAGCGAAGCAGAGTTCATGAGGCAGAGACAGCATGCTCCTTGAGTATAAGAGGACCCACCCTCTTATGATGGGTATACACATATCTCAGCCTACACAAACCTTTGGTATATCTTGTGTGTCTCTCTGTATGTCTGAATTTTCAACTCTAATTCTCTATTACTCACTGATACTGTCTCTCTGTGTACGTCCCTTCACCCTGGTGGTGCCCTGTATAACTCTAAGAGAATTGCACTGGAAATGCCTAGTAGCTGAGTCCCGCCTCTTTTTGTCTCTCCGTGTCTCTGTCTTTCTCTCCCTCTCTCCCAGTCTCTCCTCTCTCTCTCTCTCTCTCTCTCTCTCTCTCTCTCTCTCTCTCTCTCTCTCTCTGTCTCTGACACACTCTCTCTCTCCCTCTCTTTATCTGTTCCAGTCTCTCACCCTCTCTCTGGCCTTCTGCGTTTGCCTCGGCAACCTGAATGAATAGCAGCAGCTAATTTTCCTGTAGATACCCTTCTTTTTTAAAAATATGAATGCTTTCAGTCAAGTACTTTGTATCAAAAAGGGCAGCTAATATGTCTCCAATTTATGTTTTCAGCAAACCCAAAGTTTTCATGTAAGTTCCAGTGAGCTGAATGGGACCCATTCAAAAAGGTCCAAAGATTCACTCCAGATAAATAGTTCCCAGATTCCTCTCTTCCTCGTCTGGTACTTCACTGGGGAAACCCTCCCTCATCTGACCATGCAACCCTCTGTCACCAAGATATAAAAAATATTTTGTTTTCTAAACTTAACCTCATCTCCTCTACTGCTGATATCCCAAGACAGTGCCATATGTTCTGGAAATATTTGGAGCAACCAGGGTCACCAGGATGTGATATTACTCCACTATTCTCAGGGCCTCCAAAGTTGGTCAATGCCCTTACTTCAAAAAGAAGTAGTCTTGAGAACTTGACATCGTTATTCCCAATGTTGCTAAGTTTAAGACCCCAAATTTCCATAGTAAATGATGGTGGGAAAGAAAATCTTGGCATCTGTCCTGCCCAAGAAACGTGGAAAGGTGCACACACTCAACCACTACTCTGTTCAGTCCAGGGTTCCATGGGTACTAAGTCTGCAGGCATGATTATAGGACACATTAAAAGACAGATCCCTACCCACAACTAATGTATTTTTCTCTTTGTTGACTTCCAAGTCCTCTCTGCTAATTTGTTTTTGGTATCTTCCATAGGACCTCTTCATCTCTTCTCCTGTCTGTAACACTCACCCTCTCCAACCATGTCAGAAAATCTAAAGTTCAGGGACATTCTAAGATTCCCGTTCCATTGCTCAGGTTTCTGTCTCCATAGCGAGCTTTCCCCTTCCATGTAAACAAATGACCACCTCTGGAACTGTGAAGGCCATGGAGGCTCTCTCTTTCTGTGAACTATTTTAATACCTAGACTCAGTTGATCGGGACATTGCAGAGGTATTTTATGGAGACGACTGAATGCTGAAACACCCCAAGAACACATTGTGTTTCACAAGGAAGAGGTCCACCACCACATTTTGTGAATCACTTGTGGGTGTCAGACTTACGACATTGGGAGTTTCATCCCTCCCCTGTTCGGACCCATGTGTCGACTCAATGGTTCGGCCATTTTTTCTTCCACAATTGTGGATGAGTTAAGGCTGACTCTGTCTTCTGAGATGCTGGGTACCGAGCCTCCTTCAGCCACGCCCATTGGAAGTGCATCTTACGTTTAAGGGAATCGGGCTGCTACAGTTACCGTGGAAAAAACTGTTCAATACCATTTTGTGGAGCATAATCAAATACACTACGAAGTAGATAATGGACTAAGAGAATGAAAGGAATCACATTACTGTGAAAAAGGTGAGTTTTCCATGGTTACCTTCTTCAGGAATGTTTAAATACCATTTCGTAGATTAGATTGAAAGATCATGTGACTGCCTCTACTTGGGTGCAAGAGATGATGTCAGCAGCAGTACTAAGTACATTAGGCAGAGTCAACTTCTTCCATGGCTATGTTGGTAGCCAGCCTCTGGATGTATAATGCACTTATCCAAGCCTACATTAAGCCTTGGACTGTCAGGTCTGTGTGTCTGTCTGTCATTTCACTCTCTAACTCTCTCTCAAGCACTCAATGTCTCTGTCTCTGTCTCTGTTTCTGTCTCTGTGTATCTCTGTCTCTCACTGTGCCTCTCTGTATATGTCTCTACACCCTGGGTGGGAGTCTATAATTCTAACTGCTGTGAAATGTGTTTGCCTGCTACCCTAAGCAAAAGTCTCTGTTTCTCTTCTGTATAGTCCTCTGTTATTGCCTCAGCACCCTGGGTGAATACCGGAAGCTGTAATTGTTCTGGACTGGTCTCTACCTGAACTGAGCTTTTTATCTGTCTGTGTGTATGTGTTCTGCTCTCTCTATCACTCTGTGTGTGTGTGTGTGTCTGTGTGTGTGTGTGTGTGTGTGTGTGTGTGTGTGTGTGTGTGTGTGTTTGTGTGTGTGTGTGTGTGTGTGTGTGTGTGTGTGTGTGTGTGTGTCTATCTGTCTCTCTGTCTGAGTACTGAAGAGCATGCAAAACTTCTTTACAATGGCAAAATTAAGGTCCGGGGTGCTGAATGGGACCCATGCAAATAGGTCCAAAGATGCACTCCAGAAAAATAGTATTCAGCCCTTCTATGAACACAGATTCCTTTCTTCATCATCTGGGATCAATCTTTTGGAAATCAACCCATCATTGGTCCTGTCACTGCTCTCATACCATGATTTCTAAACTTAATTTCATCTCCTCCACTGCTGACATCTGTTGAATTCTAGGAGAACAGTGTGAGTGCACCTAACCTGTCCAAGAAAGGGACAAAGAGATATTCCAGGATTTGGTGCTACCACAACATTCTCAGGTCCCTAATGAGTGTCAATGCCCTACTTCAGCAGGATGCAATCTTGAGAACTCGATATCCATATTCCCTAAATTGCCATTTCTAAAACCCCAACATTCAGTATTCAGGGAAAGTAGGAATGAAAGGTGCAGGCATCAGGATGGCTTGTCGATGGCACCTGGCTTGATGCACTCACTCAGGCAGTCCTCTGTCAATCCAGGCTTCCATGGTTAATAAGTCTGAAAGCAGCTTTAAAGGACCATGTTAAAGTCAGATACCAACCCACTTAGGCACTCTTATTTTCACTCTGAATCTCTGTCTCTGTCTCTGTTTCACTCTCTCCCTCTTCCTCTATTTATCTCTGTCCCAGTCTCTCACGCTTTTTGGGGTCTTCTGTCTTTGTCTCTGCAACCTGGATGAAAAGCAGCAGCTCTGGACTTGCTCAGGACTGTTCTCTACAAAATCTGTTCCTATTGTCTGTCTGTTTGCATATGTCTCCCTTGCTGTGTGTGTTTCTGTCTCTGTAAGAGTATTGAAGAGCATGCTAACCCACTCTAAAATGGCAAAATTAAGGTGTTTTTATTGTCCTATAGATATACTTCTTTTTCAAACATGTGAAGTCAAGTTGCTTGTATCAAAAAGGCAGCTGAAGTGTCTCAAATTTATGTTTTTGGCAAACCCAAAGTTTTCATGTAACGTCCCGTGATCTGAATGCGACCCATTCAAAAAGGTCCAAACATTCGCTCCAGATAAATAGTTTTCAGGCTCTCAATGTTCCCAGATTCCTCTCATAAACATCTGGTACCTTGCCCTGGGAAAACCCTACCTCATCTGTCCATGCAACCCTCTGTCACCAAGAATTAAGAAATATTTTGTTTTATAAACTTAAATTCATCTCCAACAAGGCTGACATCTGCCGAGGCTTAGGATGACCAAGACAGTGCCATACACTCTGGATATCCGTGGACCAACCAGGTACTCCAGGATGTGGTTGTACCCCACTATTCTTGGGGCCCCCAAAATTGGTCAATACCCTTTATTCAAAAAGAAGCAGTCTGGAGAACTCGACATTGTTTTTCCAAATATTGCCAATTCTAAGACTCAAAATTTCCATAATAATTGAAGGTGGGAATGAAGGTCCTGTCATCCTGCTACCTGCCCAGGATACCTGGAACAGTGCACTCACTCAGCAAGTACTTTGTTTAGTCCAGGGTTCCATGGGTAATAAATCTGCAGGCAAGGTTATAGGACCCTTTAAAAGACAGATCCCTACCCAACCTCTCCAAACATGTCAAAAACGTAAGGATCATGAACATTCTAAGATTCGTGTTCCATTGTTCAGGGTTCCATCTCCATAGAGAGATTTCCCCTTCCACGTAAACAAATGACCAACTCTGGAGCTGTGAAAGCCATGGAGGCTCTCTCTCTGGAACTCTCTCCATACCCAGGCTTGGTTGAGCGAGAGGTTGCAGAGATCTTTTTCTGGAGCTGATCAAATGCTGCAAGACCACATGAGGACAGTGTGTTTCAAAAGGATGAGGTCCACCACCACATTGGTTGAATCACCTGTGTTTTCAGATATAGACTTTGGGAGATTTTTCCCTCCACTGTTCGGACCCCTGTGTCGTCACCACGGTTTGGGCATTTTTTGTTCCAAAATTGTCTATGAGTTAAGACTGACTCTGTCTTCTGAGATGTTGGTACCGAGCCTCCTTCAGCCACCCCCCATTGGAAGTGCATCTTATGTTTAAGGCAATCCAGCTGCTACTGTTACCGTGGAAAAACTGTTCAATGCCATTTTGTGGATCAATATCAATTACCCTAAGAAGTACATAAATGGAATAAGAGAACAAAAGGAATCACATTATTGTGAAAAAGGTGAGTTTTCCGTGGTTAGGTTCTTCAGGAAGGTTTAATTTCCATTTCGTAGATTAGATTGAAAGATCATGTGACTGCATCTACTTGGGTGCAAGAGATGATGTCAGCTGCAGGACTGAGTTCATTAGGCAAAACAGCTTCTTCCATGAGTATGTTGGTAGCCAGCCTCTGGATGTATAATGCACTTATCCAAGCCTACATTAAGACTTAGACTGTCTGTGTGTCTGTCTGCATTTCATTCTCTAGAGTTATCTCCCTCTAGCACTCACTGTCTGTTTGTAATTGTTGCTCTCCCTCCCTCCCTGTATCTCTCTCTCTCTCTCTCTCTCTCTCTCTCTCTCTCTCTCTCTGTGTGTGTGTGTGTGTGTGTGTGTGTGTGTGTGTGTGTCTGTATCTCTGAGTACTGAAGAGCATGCTAAACCTCTCTACAATGGCAAAATTAAGGTCCAGGGTGCTGAATGGGCCCATGCAAACAGTTCCATAGATGCACTCCAGAAAATTTGTATTCAGCCTTTCTATGATACCAGATTCCTTTCTGCATCCTCTGGGATCTGTATTTCGTGAAACACCTAATATCTGTCTTATAACTGCTCTGATACCAGGACTTCTGAAATCTTTTATTTGTAAACATAACTTCATCTCTTACACTGCTGATGTCTGTTGAGGTCTATGAGATCTGAGTGAGTGCTATCTGGCCTGTCCAAGAAAGGAACAAACAGATATTACAGGATTTCGTGCTACCACAACATTCTCAGGTGCCCAATGATTGTCAATACCCTACTTCAGCAGGATGCACTCTTGAGAACTCGATATCCATATTTCCTAAATTGCCATTTTAAAACCTGAACATTCGGTATTCAGGGAAAGTAGGAATGAAAGGTCCAGGCATCAGGATGGCATGTCCGTGGCACTTGGCTTGATACACTCACTTAGGCACTACTCTGTCAATTCAGGCTTCCATGGTTACTAAGTCTGCAAGATGCTTTAAAGGACCCTGTTAAAAGACAGATCCCCAACCACTTAGGCTCTCTTATCTCTCTCTCTCTCTCTCTCTCTCTCTCTCTCTCTCTCTCTCTCAGTCTCTCACCATCTCTCTGGCCTTCTGTCTTTGTGGCTTCAACCTGGATGAATAGCAGCAGCTCTGGACTTGCTCAGGACTGGTCTCTACCAAATCTGATCCTTTTTTCTATCTGTTTGCATGTGGCTCCCTTGCTGTGTGTGTTTCTGTCTCTGTCAGAGTATTGAAGAGCATTCCAAACCACTCTAAATTGGCAATATTCAAGGTTCTTTTTACTGTGAAAAAGGTGAGTTTTCCATGTTTAGGTTCATCAGGAAGGTTTAAATTCCAGTTCCTAGATTAGATTGGAATTTCAAGTGACTGCATCTACTAGGGTGCAAGAGATGATGTCAGCAGCAGGACTGAGTTCATTAGGCAGAGACAGCATCTTCCATGATTATTTTGGTAGCCAGCCTCTGGATGTATAATGCACTTATCCAAGCCTTGGAATTTCTGTGTGTCTGTCATTTCATTCTCTAACTCTCTCTCTAGCACTCACTGTCTCTTTCTCTGTCTCTGTGTATCTCTGTCTCTCACAGTCTGTGTCTCCTTGCATATGTCTCTACAATCTGAGTGGGAGTCTATAATTCTAACGGCTTTGCAATGTGTTTGCCTGCTACCCTAAGCCAAAGTCTCTGTCTCTCTCTCTCTCTCTCTAGTCCTCTGTTTTTGCCTCTCCACTCAGTGTGAATACCTGAAGCTGTATGTGTTCTGGACTGGTCTCCACCTAAACTGAGCTAATATGTGTCTGTTTGTATGTGTTTCTCTCTCTCTCTCTCTCTCTCTCTCTCTCTATATATATATATATATATATATATATATATATATATATATATCTGTCTCCCTCTCTCTTTCTCTGTGTTTGTGTGTGTGTGTGTGTATGTATGTTTGTGTGTTTGTGTGTGTGTGTGTGTGTGTGTCTATCTGTCTCTCTGCCTGAGTACTCAATAGCATGCTAAACTTCTCTACAATTGCAAAATTAAGGTCCAGGGTGCTGAATGGGACCCATGCAAACAGGTCCAAAGATGCACTCCAGAAAAATAGAATTCAGCTTTTCTATGATCCCAGATTCATTTCTTCATCATCTGGGATCTCTCTTTCGCGAATCACCCCATCATCTGTCCTATCACTGCTTTGATACCAGGACTTCAGAAACACTTTTATTTCTAAAATTAACTTCATCTCCTACACTGCTGACGTCTGTTGAGTTGTAGGAGAACTGAGTGAGTATTACCTGTCCTGTCCAAGAAAGAACAAACAGATATTCCAGGATTTGGTGATACCGTAACATTCTCAGGTCCCCAATGTTTGTCAATGCCCTATTTCAGCACGATCCAATCTTGAGAACTCGATATCCATATTCCCTAAATTGCCATTACTAAAACCCCAACATTCAGTATTCAGGGAAAGTAGGAATGAAAGGTTCAGGCATCAGGTTGACTTGTCCATGGCACCTGGCTTGATGCACTCACTTACACAGTCCTCTGTCAATCCGGGCACCCATGGTTACTATTTCTGAAAGCAGCTTTAAAGTACCTGTTAAAGACAACTCTCTACCCACTTGGGCCTTCTTACTTTCTCTCTCTCTCTCTCTCGCTCTCTCTCTCTCTCTCTCTCTCTGTGTGTGTGTGTGTGTGTGTGTGTGTGTGTGTGTGTGTGTGTGTCCCAGTCTCTTACGCTCTCTCTGGCCTTATGTCTTTGCCTTTGCAACCTGGATGAATAGCAGCAGCTCTGGACTTCCTCAGGACTGTTCTCTACCAAATCTGATCCTTTTGTCTGTTTGCATGTTGCTCACTTGCTGTGTGTGTTTCTGTCTCTTTCAGAGTATTGAAGAGCATGCTAAACCACTCTGAAATGGCAACATTCAAGGTTCTTTTTATTGTCCTATGGATATTCTTTTTCAAACATGTGATTGCTGTCAGTCAAGTTGCTTGTATTACAAAAGGCAGTGGAAGTGTCTCCAATTTATGTTTTTGGCATACCCAAAGTTTTCATGTAAGGTCCAGTGAGCTGAATGGGACTCATGCAAAAAGGCTATTCAGGCTCTCAATGTTCCCAGATTCCTCTCGTTGTCATCTGGTACTTCCCTTGGAAAATCCTCCATCTTCTGACCATGCAACCCTCTGTCACCAGGACATAAGAAATATTTTGTTTTCTAAACTTAACCTCATCTCCTACACTGCTGACATCCCAAGACAGTGCCACACATTTTGGAAATTCTTTGAGCATCCATGGACCCCAGGGTGAGGTAGTACCCTACTATTCTCAGGGCCCCCAAATTTGGTCAATGCCATTTCATAAAAAAGAAGCAATCTTTAGAACTCGACATGGATATTCCCAATGTGTCCAAGTCTAAGACCCCAAATTTACATAGTAAATTTAAGTGGAATGAAGTTCCTCCCTCTTCATCTCTTCTCCTGTCTCCCCCATCACCCTCTCCAACCATGTCACACCATCTAATGTTCATGGACATTCTAAGATTCTTGTTCCATTGCTCAGGGTTCCATCTCCATAGAGATCTTTCCCGTTCCACATAAACAAGTGACCATCTCTGGTGCTGTGAAAGCCATAGAGGCTCGCTTTCTCTGTGAACTCACTCTATATGCAGGTTCGGTTGTGTGAAACATTGCAGTTACCTATTTCTGGTATTGATCAAACATTGAAATACCCCATGAAGTCAGTGTGTATCCCACAGAAGAGATCTACCACCACATTTGCTGAATCACCTCTGTTTATCAGATTTACAACTTTTGGAGTTTCTTCCCTCCACTTTTCGTTTCCCTGCATTGTCTCATCTGTTCGGGCACTATTTGTTCCACAATTGTCGATAAGTTAAAGCAGTTGTGTGTCCATCTGCTGGTGCAGTTGGGCAACGGGATATTTCAGTTCATATTCATCATCACTGCTTAGAGTCATTTGAAACCAATGATGTGTGCACCTGATCTGAGTTCGTTGGCATTCCCTGACACGCCGAGGCCCAGTGGAAGTTCTGTGTCCATCTGCCAGCCCGGGATCCGAGTTCAGCAACAGGTTACAGAAGGCCAAGGCCCATTGGCATTTCTGTGTCCATGTGCAGGACCCGAGAGTCCAGGGGTATTTCTGCTTCCTGTTGTCATCACTGGTTAGAGCCATCTAACACCATTGATCTGTGCATGGGATACTAGTAGGCAGCGAGATCCCACATGGTGTTGTATCTGGTTCCTTCGTTGTCACTGCTTAGAGGCATCTGACACCTGTGATCTTTGCTGAACCATTTTCTGTTGTGGCCTTGGACACGCCGATGCCCAGTGGCAGTTCTGGATCCATATGGTGTCCCACGATCCGAGTTCAGTGGTATTATAAGACACACCGAGGCCCAGTGGCAGTTCTGTGTCTTTCTGCTGGCCCAGGTAAACCACTTTCTGTTTCCAGTTCCATTTCTCATCACTGCTTACAGTCACCTGCCACCACTGATCTTTGCTTCTGATATGAGTTCGGGGCAGGCCTTGGACAAGCCGAGGCCCAAGGGTAGTTCTGTGTCCATCTGCCATCTCTGGTAATCCAGGTTCTGTTACCAGTTTCATTTTTCGTCACTACCTACAGTCATCTGACATCATTGACTTTGCTTCTGAGTTTGGATGCAGGTTCGGATATGCCAACGCCCAGTGGAAGCTTGGTGTTTATCTGCAAGCATAGGATCTGAGTTCTGCAACGGGTTCTAAAAATCAAGGCACAGTGGCAGTTCTGTGTCCATCCGTTGGCCTAAGTGGTCCTGGGGATGTTTCTGGTTACATTCATAGTCACTTCTTATAGTCATTTGACACCAATGATCTGTGCACCTGATATGAGTTCGATGGTATTCTCCCACACACCAAGGCACTTTGGCATTTCTGTGTCCATCTGCCAGTCCAGGATCCAAGTTCAGCAACAGTCTATAGAACGCCAATGCCCATTGTCATTTCTGTGTCTATCTGCCGGACCCGGGAGTCCAGGGGCTGGTTCTGCTTCCCGTGGTCATCACTGATTAGAATCATCTGACACCAGTGATCTGTGCATGGGATCCAAGTTTGGCAGCAAGATCCTACAAGGCCAGGCCCAGTGGCAATTCTGTGTCCTTTGTTGGCCCAGGTGGCCAGGTTATGTTTGTGTTTCCATTCGTCGTAACCATTGATCAGTGTGCCAGATTCAAATTCTGCAGTGGCATCCTCACGCCAAAGCCCAGTGGCAATTCTGTATCCTCTGCTGGCACAGGTAAGCCAGGTTCTGTTTCCAGTTGCATTCATCTTCACTTTATAGAGTCATCTGAAACCAGTGATCTGTGCACCGGATCCAGGTTTGGCATCGAGATCCTACATATCCAGGACCAGTGGGAGTTCTGTGTTCATCTGCCAGCCCATGGACGTCAGGGGCTGCTGTTGGTTCCATTCACCATCACTGCTTAGAGTCACCTGACCCCAGTGATCTTTGTTCCATATCCTAGTTAGGCTGGGGCTTGGATATGCCGGTGCCCAGTGACAGTTCTGAATCCACATGTAGGGTCAGGATCCGAGTTCATCAGCAGCCTCCAAAACACTGAGGACCAGTGGTCCATCTTGCAGGCCCATGGAGGTCAGGAGGTGTCTCTGTTTCCATTCATCGTCATTGATTATAGTAATCTGACAACAGTATTCTGTGCACTGGATCCAGTTTTGGCAGCGAGATCCTACAAACCGAAGCCCAGTAGCAGGTCTTTGTCCTCTGGCCGATGTAGGCCAGGTGATGTTTCTGGTTCCATTCATCATCACTGCTTAGAGTCATCTGACACCAGTGATCTTTGCTCCTGATCCAAGTTCGGTCGAGGCTTTGGACACACCGAGTCACAGGGTCAGTTCTGCTTCCATATGTTGGCCCTGGATCCAAGTTCTATGGTAGTATATGACACTCCGAGGCCCCGGGGCATTTCTGCATCCATATGATGGCCCAGGATCCGAGTTTGGCGGCGGTTTACGATACACGGGCGCCCAGTGGCAGTTCTGTGTTCATCTGGTGTACCAGGTAAACCAGGTTCTGTTTTCAGTTCCTTTAGTCATCAAGGCTTACAGTCATTTGCCACTATTGATCTTTGCTCCTGATATGAGTTCAACGGAAGCCTTTGACGTGCCAAGGCCCAATGGCATTTCTGTGTCCATCTGCCTGCCCAGGTAAGCCAGGTTCTGATTCCAGTTCCATTTATCATCACTGTTTACAGTCATCTGACACCATTGATCTTTGCTCCTGATATGAGTTCGGCTGCAGACTCGGAAACGCCAAGACCCAGTGGCAGCTCTGTGTTTATCTGACAGCACTGGATCTGAGTTGGGCAACTGGTTCTAAAATATTTTGGCACAATGGCAATTCTGTGTCCATCTGCTGGCTAAGTTGGGCCAGGCGATGTTTCTGGTTCCATTAGTCACCAATGCTTAGAGTAATCTGACAACAGTGATCTGTGTGCCAGATCCAAGTTCTGCAATGGTTCCTTTATGCCAAGTCCCATGGCAGTTCTGTGACCTCTGCTGGCCCAGGTAATCCAGGTTGTATTTCCAGTTCCATTCATTGTTAGTGCTTAGATTCATCTGACACCTATGATCTGAGCGCATGATCTGAGTTCAATGACATTCTATGACATGTCAAGGCCCAGTGGCAGTTCTGTGTTGATCTGCCAGTTCAGGATCTGAGTTCAGCAACAGGCTCTGAAACTCCAAGCCTGGTGGCAGTTTTTTGTCCATCTGCCAGACCAGGGAGTTCAGGGGCTGTTTCGGCTTCCATGTGTCTTTACTGCTAAGAGACATCTGACACCAGTGATCAATGCACTGGATCAGATTTCTGCAATGAGCTCCGACATGCCCAGGCCAGTGGCAGCTGTGTGGTTATCTGCTAGCCCAGGAGCGGAGTTCTGCTAAGGGTTCTGAAATGCTGAGGCACATTGGCAATTCTATGTCCATCTGCTTGCCCAGGTAGGCCAAGGGCTGTTTTGGTTCCATTCATCATCACTGCCCAGAGTCATCTGACACCAGTGTTCTATGGGACTGATCTGAATTCAACAGCGTTCTCTGAAACGCCAAGGACCAGTGGCAATTCTGTGTCCATCTGTTAGCCCAGGATCAGAGTTCGTCAGTGAACTCCAAATTACAAGTCCCAGTGGCAGTTCTGTGACCATCTGCTGGCCCAGGTAGACCAGGGGCTGTTTCCATTCCATTCATTACCACTGATTAGGGTCAACTGACACCAGTGATCAAAGCGCCTGATCCCAATTCGGGAGCAGGCTCTGATACACCAAGGCCGAAGGGTAGTTCCACATCTAAAAGTTGGCCCAGAATCTCAGTTCAGAGGCGGCATACAACACATTGATGCACAGTGTCAGTTCTGCATCCATCTGCCGTCCCTGCATCCAAGTTATGTGGTGGGCTCCAACGTGCCAAAGCATCCTTGCATTTTTCCTTCAATCTGCCTCCCCAGGATCCAAGTTTGGTTCCTGAATCGAACACTACGAGGCTCAGTGGCAGTTCTGCATCCATCTTCCTTTCCTGTACCCAAGGTCTGCGGTGGGCTCTGACACACCAAAGCCCAGTTGCATTTCTGCCTCAATCTGCTGGCACAAAGTGCAAGTTCAGATGCATTTCCGACACATCCAGGCCCAGTGGCAATTCTGCATCTATCTGCCTTCTATGGATCCCAGTTCTGGGACAGACTCTGGCATGCCAAAGACAAGTGGCTGTTCTGCCTCCATCTGCCTGCCCAGGATCTGATTTCTGCTTAGGGATCTGACAAGCCGAGGTCCAGTGGCAATTCTCTATCCATCAATTGGCCCGGGTAGGCCAGGGGATGTTTCTGGTTCCATTTGTTTTCACTGCTTAGAGTTTTCTGATACCAGTGATCTTTGCTCCTGATGCGAGTTTGGCGGCTGGTTCTGACATATCAAGGCCCAGTGTCAGTTCTAAACTTAACTTCATCTCCACCGTTGAGGTCAAGGAGACCCAAGTGAGTGCTACCTGGCCTGTCCAAGAAAGGAACAAACAGATAATCCAGGATGTGGTACTACCACAACATTCTCAGGTCCCCAATGTTGAACAATGCCCTAATTCAGCAGGATTCAATCTAGAGAACTATGGTATCCTTATTCCCTAAATTGCCATTTCTAACAACCCGACAATCAGTATTCAGCGAAAGTAGGAATGAAAGGTGAAGGCATCAGGCTGGCCTGTCCAAGACACCTAGGCATGATTCAGTCACTCAGGCAGTACTCTGTTCAGTCCAGCTTTCAGGGATACTAAGTCTGCAGGCTTCTATAAAAGAACCAGTTAAAAGACAGACCCCGAACCCCTTATGCTCTCTTAGTCTCTCTCTGTCACTCTGTCTCTCTATCTCTCTGTCTCTCTCTCACTCTCTCTCCTTCTCTCTCACCCTCTCTCTCTCTGACTCTCTCTCTCTCACTGTCCTTCTTATCTTCAAGTTCCTATCTGCTATCTGCTCTTTCCTATGTTTCTGACCCTCTTTGTCTCTTCTCCTCTCTCCCCAACTCAGGCTTTCCCAGCCTGTCTGAAATACTTGGTTCATGGAATTTCATAGGTAGGTTTTCAATAGCCATGTGTTCAGTTTCCATTTCATACATTTCCCCTTGAATGTACACTAAAGGCCAACACTATTGCTGAGAACGCCATGCAATCTCTCTCTCTGTGATCTCTCACCATGCCCAGGCTTTGATGGCTGGGAATCCACAGTGATCATTCTCTCAGATTGACCAAACTGTGAGACACCCCTTCAGGTCGGTGTTTATCCAAAGGATGTGGTCCCACACCACATTCGCTGAATCATTTGTGAATTCAGGATCATGAATTCAGCAGTTTCTTCCCTCCAATAATAGGTATTTTGTGTCAACTTGAATGTTCAGGCATTTTGTACTGCCTTTGTCCATGAGTTCAAACAGACTCTGAGTTCTGAGATTAGGAGTAACAAACCTTCTTCGGCCTAGCCCAGGGGAAATACATCTTATGATTGAGGCATAATTTCGGTTACTGTTACCTTGGAAAAACTGTTCAAATGCTTTTAAGGAGGAATGTCCTATTCCCCAGGATGTGCATAATAGACAAACAAAATGAAAAGACACACATTACTGATGGAAATTTGAGTTTTGCATGGTAGGTTTTTCCAGGAAGGTTTAAATTCCATATCTTAGATTAGATTGAACTATCATTGCGCTGCAGGTACTTGGGTGCATCAAATGATTTCAGAAGCAAAGCAGAGTTCATGAGGCAGAGATAGCATACTCCTTGAGTATGAGAAAGTCCACCAGTGGACTGGATTTCACATATCTCAGCCTCCACTAATCGTTGGTTTGTCTGTCTTTCTGTCTGTATGTCTGAATTGTCAACTCTAATTGTCTATCAATCACTGTCACTGTCTCGCTGTGTATGTCCCTTCACCCTGGTGGGCTGCCCGCTATAACTCTACCTGAATTTCACTGGGACTCCCTGGAAGATGAGCCCCCCCTTCTCTGTCTCTCTGTGTTCCTCTTACTCTCGCTCTCTCCCAATCTCTCACCCTCTCTTCGCCTTCTGTCTTTTCCTCCACAACCTGCATGAATACAGTAACTCTTGACTTGCTCAAGACTGTTATCTACCAAGTGTGATCCTTTTGTATCACTTTCAGTATGTATCTCCCTTGCTGTGTGTGTTTCTCTCTCTGTGTTAGAGTATTGAGAAACGGCAAAATTAAGGTGCTTTTTATTGTCCTTGAGATATGGTTCTTTTTCAAACATGTGAATGCATTCAGCCAAGTTGTTTGTATCAAAAGAAGGCAGGAGATGTGTCTCCAATTTATGTTTTTGGCACTCCAAATATTTTCCTGTAAGTTCCGTTGATCTGAATGGCACCCATGCAAAAATTTCTAAAAATTCATTCAAGATAAATAGTATTCTTTCCCAAAATGAGCCCAGATTCCTCTCCTCATCCTCTGGTACCTTTCTCTGGGAAAAGCCTCCATCATTTGACCATGAAACCCTCTGTCACCAGGACTTAAGAAATATCTTGTCTTCTAAATTTAACCTCATCTCCTACACTGCTGATATCTGTCGAGGCTTAGGATACCCAAGACAGAGCATTCTGGAAATTCTTGGAGCATCCAGGTACTCCAGGATGTGGTAGTACCCCACTATTCACAGGGCCCCCAAATATGGTCAATGTCATGGCTTCAAAAAGAAGCAGACTTGAGAACTCGTCATCTTTATTCCCAATGTTGCCAAGTTTAAGACCAAAATTTCCATAATAAATGAAAGTGGGAATGAAGGTCTTGACATCAGTCCTGCCCATGAAAATTGGAAGGGTACACTCACTCAGCAAGTACTCTGTTCAGTCCAGGGTTCCATGGTTAATAAGTCTGCCACCAGAGTTATAAGACCCTTTAAAAGACAGATCCCTATCCAAGACTAATGCATTATTCTCTCTGCCACCTTCCATTTTGTCTCTGCTATCCTCTCTGTTATCTTCTCTGAGCCTCTTCATCTCTTCTCCTTTCTCCCCGACTCACCGTATCCAACAATGTCAGAAAAATCTAAAGTTCATGGACATTCTAAGAATCCTATTCCATTGCACAGGATACTGTCTCCATAGTGAGCTATCCCCTTCCACGTAAACAAATGACCAACTATGGAGCAGGCAAAGCAATGGAGGGTCTCCCTCTGTGAACTCTCTCCATACCCAGGCTCAGTAGAGTGGGACATGGCAGAGATATTTTGTGGAGCTGACCAAATGCAGAAACACCCCATGAGGACAGTGTGTTTCCCAAGATGAGTTCCACCACCACGTTTGCTGGATCACCAGTGGGTTTGGGAGTTTCTTCTCTTACAACTTTGTGAGTTTCTTCTCTCCACTGTTTGGAACCCTGTGTCGTCTCAATGGTTCAGGAATGTTTTGTTCCGCAATTGTTGATGAGTTAAGGCTGACACCGTCTTCTGAGATGTTGAGTACAGAGCCTCCG
>NW_023276919.1:354987-446524 GCF_003668045.3 Cricetulus griseus
GGGCTTTGTTGTGTGGGAGACCACCACAGAACATGGATACAGAGATGGCAGATAGATGCAGAATTGCCTATTGGCCTTGGCATGTCAGAGCCGGCCACTGAACTTGGATCCGGGCCAGCAGTTTGATGCAGAAATGCCACTGGGGTTTGGCTTGTCAGAGCCCACCACAGAACTTGCATCCAGGGACTGCAGATGGATGAAGAATTGACACTGGGCATAGTAGGTTTGGAGTCAGCCTCTGATGATGCTGTCTCAGCCACATGCACTCTGTCCTGTTCCAAAAACATTTGGTGCACCCAAGTACCTGCAGTCCAATGATCCTTCAATCTAATCTAAGATATCAAATTTAAACCTTCCTGGAATTAGCTACCTTGCAATACTCAATTTTAGTTCAGTTATGTGTGTCTTTTCTTTTTCTTAGTTCATTGATGAACAACCTGTGTAATATGACATCCTCCATAAAAGCATTTGAACAGTTTTACCAAGGTAACAATAACTGGAAAGATGCCTTAATCATGAGATGTATTTACCATGGGTGAGGCCTAAGAAGGCTTGGTACTCCCAATCTCAGAACTCAGAGTCAGATTGAATTCATGGGCAAGGGCAAAACAAAATGCCTGAACATTCAAGTTGACACAGAATACCTAAAATTGGAGGGACAAATCTGCCTAAGGCATAATTCTGAAAACAAAAAAGATTCAGTGAATGTGGGGTTGGACCTCATCCTTGGGATACACACCAACCTGACGTGGTGTCTCACCATTTGGTCAGTCCAAGAAAATAATCTCTGCGGATTCCCACTCTTCCAAGCATGGGCATGAAGAGAGGTCACAGAGAGAGACCCTCTCTGGTATTTACATCACCACTGTTAGTATTTTGTTTATGGGAAGGGGAAAGACCATTATGGAAACAGAACAATGAACAATCAAACACCAAACTTAGAAAGTCCATGAACCAAGGATTTCTGACAGGGTTGGGTAGTAGGATTAGGGGAGACAGGAGATGATACGAAGAGGGTCAGAGGATGAGCAGTGAGTAGATGGCAGAGAGGAAGTGGAAAGTGAGAGGGAGAGAGAGAGAGACAGAGAGAAAGAAAGAATAAGAGAGCATGAATGATTCAGGATGCTCTGCAATGAACAGAGTACTGCCTGAGTGAGTGTATCATGCCAGATTCCTTGGCCAGGTCAGTCTCATGCCTGGAACTTTCATTCTCACTTTCCTTGACTACAGAATATTGTGGTGTTAGACTTGGCAATTTAGGGAATAAGGATATGGAGTTATCAAGACTACATCCTGCTGAAGCAGTGGTACTGAACATAATTGGGGGACCAGAGAATGTTGTGGTATTACCACATCCTGGAGTAACTGGTTGCTCTGTTCCTTTACAGGGCATGTAGCACTCACACTGGCCTCCAAGAACTCGCCAGATGTCAGCAGTGTAGGAGATGAGGTTAAGTTTAGAAAAGAAAATGTTTCTGAAATCCTGGTATCAGAGGGGTGAATAGTCAGATAATGGAATGAATCAGGAGAGAGAGATCACAGATTAGGAGGAAAGTAATCTGCGATCATTGAGAGGCTGAATTCTATTTATATGGAGTGCATCTTTGTACCTGTTTGCATGGGTCCCATTTAGCTCCCTGGAACTTACATAAATCCTTGGTGTTTGCCAAAAACATAACTTGGACTCATCTCTTTATGATAGATGAAACATGGCTGACAGCATTCTCATTTTGGAATGGGAAAGGTATCTTTAGGACATTAAAAAAGCACCTTAATTTGGCCATTGTAGTGGGATTTGATATGCTCTGGAGTAATCAGACAGAGAGACAGACACACACAGAGATAGAAAGAGACACACATGCAAACAGAGAGATAAAAAGCACAGTTAAGGTGGAGACCAGTCCAGATCAATTATAGCAGCATGTATTCACCCAAGTTGCAGAGGAAAACACAGAGGACCTGTGAGAGAGAGAAAGAGAGAAAGAGACATACACAGAGAGAGAGAGACAGAGAGTGAGAGAGAGAGAGAATTTGGCTTAATTGCAGGCAAGCACATTACTAAGCACGTAGAAATATAAACTACCACCCAGTGTGTAGAGTCATGTTTAGAGAGACACAGACAGTGAGAGACAGAGATACAAAGAGAGAGAGACAGTGAGTTATAAAGTTCGAGGTACAGAATGAAATGACAGACAGACTGACTGACACAAGACAGGCCAAGCTTAGTGTAGGCTGAGTTATTTGCATACCAGGTCCAGAGACAGGCTCTGAAAATCCATTGATGTACTTCTTAGGGTATATGACATTCATACACAAATAGGATTGACTGGTTTTTGCACTGTAACAGTAATCGCTAGATTCCCTTATGCATAAGATGTACTAACAATGCCAATTGCTTAAGGTACCTAAGCTGAAGTACTTCATTCTGATAGAAGATATGGAATTTAAACCTTCCTGGAAGAAGCTACTATGCAAAACTCAACTTATGTTCAATAATGTGTTTGTCTTGATTATCTTAGTCTGTTGATGCACATCTTGGGGAATGTGACATTCCTCCATAACAGCATTTGAACAGATTTTCCATGGTAAAAGTAACCGGAAGGATGCCTTAATCATAAATTTTATTTCCCATGGGCAAGGCCAAAGAAGGCTTGGTACTCCTGATCTCAGAAATCAGAATCATCTTGAACTCATGGACAAGGGTAGAACAAAATGGCTGAATATTCAAGTCGAAATAGAATTCGTAAAAGAGGAAAGGAACTGCCAAAACAAAATGCTGCAAACACAATGAATCAGTGAATGTGGTGTTGGACCTCATCCTGGGATTCAAACCTACCTGAAGGGTTGTCTCCCTGTTTGGCCAGTAGGTCTTTGTTTATGTTGAAGGGGAAATTACGAAATTGAAACTGAACACTGACCAATGGAACACCTACTTTAGAAAGTCCAGGACCTTGGATTTCAGACAGGGTTGGAGATGTTGATGGGGGAGAAAGAGAAGAGATGAAGGGGTCAGAGGAATAGCAAAGAGCAGAGAGCAGAGAGGAAGTGGAATTTGAGATGTACATGGAGAGAGATGGGGAGAGAGAGAGAGAAGAGAGAGAGAGACTTTGGCTTATTTGCAGGCAGAGAGAGAATAAGAGAGCATAAGTGATCTGGGATCTGTCCTTTAAAGGGGTCCTTTAAGCTGCCTGCAGACTTAGTAACCCTGAAAGCCTGGACTGAACAGTCCAGAGTACTGCCTGAGTGAGTACATCATGCCAGGTTCCTTGGACAGGCCAGCCTGATTCCTGAAAATTTCATTCCCACTTTCCCTGAATACTGAATGTTGCTGTGTTAGAAACGACAATCATTGATAGGCTGAATACTATTTATCTGTGGTGCATCTATTTGGACCTGTTTGCATGTGTCCAATTCAGCTCCCAGGAACTTACAGGAATATTTTGGCTTTACCAAAACAGAAATTGGAGACACATCAGATGCCTATTTATGATAGAAGCGACTTGGCTGAAAGCATTCTCATTTTGGAATTGGAAGGGTATCTTTCAGAAAATAAAAAAGCTCCTTAATTTTGCAATGTAGAGAGGTTTAGCATGCATCATGTCAGGTTCCTTGACCAGGCCAGTCTGATGCCTGGAACTTTCATTCTCAGTTTCCTTGAATACTGAATATTGTGGTGTTAGACTTTTCAATTCAGGGAATAAAGATATTGAGTTCTCAAGACTGCATCCTGGTGAATCAGTGGCACTGAACATAATTAGTGGACCAGAGAATGTTGTGGTATTACTAAATCCTTGAGCATCTGGTTGCTCCTTTCTATTGGAGGGCACGTAGCACTCACTCGGGCCTCGAAGAACTCACCAGATGTCAGCAGTATAGGAGATGAGGTTAAGTTTAGAAAAGAAAATGTTTCTGAAATCCTGGTATCACAGGGGTGAATGATCAGATAACGGAGTGGATCTGGAGAGAGAGAGATCATAGATTAGGAGGAAAGTAATCTGTGATCACTGAGAGGCTGAATACTCTTTATATGGAGTGCAACTTTGTACCTGTTTACATGGGTCCCATTCAGCTCCCTGGAACTTACATAAATCCTTTGTGTTTGCCAAAAACATAAATTGTAGACATATCAGCTACCTCTTTATGATATAAGTGACTTGGCTGAAAGCATTCTCATTTTGGAATGGGAAGGGTACCTTTAGAACAATAAGAAAGCACTTTAATTTTGCCATTTTAGTGTGATTTTTCATACTTTTCAGTAGTCGGACAGAGACACGCGCGCGCGCGCACACACACACACACACACACACACACACACACACATGCAAACAGACAGATAAAAGCACAGTTAAGATGGAGACCAGTCCAGATCAATTACAGCTGCATGTATTTACCCAAGGTGCAGAGGCAAACACAGAGGACCAGAGAGAGAGAGAGAGAGACAGAGAGAGAGAGAGAGAGAGAGAGAGAGAGAGAGAGAGAGAGAGACTTAGGCTTATTTGCAGACAGGAACATTACTAAGCAGGTAGAATGATAAACTACCACCCAGCGTGTATATTCATATATAGAGAGACCCAGACAGTGAGAGAAAGAGATACACAGAGACAGAGACAGTGAGTTATAAAGAGAGAGGTACAGAATGAAATGACAGACAGACAGACAGACAGACAGACAGACAGACAGACAGGCCAAGCTTAGTGTAGGCTGAAATATTTTCATACCGGGTCAGGAGTCAGGCTTCGAACTTATTAATCGAGGATCCTGTCTCTGCTTAATGAACTCTGCCCTGATGATGACAGCATTTTGTTCACCTAAGTATCTTCATTCCAATGATCTTTCAATCTAATCTAGGAAATGGAATTAAAACCTTCCTGGAAGAAGCTAACAATGGAAAATGCACCTTTTTACAGTAATGTGATTCGTTTTCTTAGTCTGTTGATGTACTTCTTATGGTATATGACATTCATACACAAATAGGCATTGAACGGTTGTTCCACGGTAACAGTAATCGCTACATTCTCTTAAAGATAAGATGCATTACCAATGGAGATTGCTGAATGTACCTAACCTGAAGTACCTGCAGTTCAGTGATCTTTCAATCTAAACTAAGAAATGGAATTTAAACCTTCCTGGAAGAAGCTAATCATGGGAAACTCACGCTTTTTACAGTAATGTGATTCGTTTCGTTTTCTTATTTCATTGTTGTATTTCTGAGGGTATTTGACATTCCTCCACAAAAAGGCATCAAACGGTTTTCCACGGTTACTGTAACTGCCAGATTCCCTTAGAAATAAAATGTAATTTCAATGGAGATGTCTGAAGGAGGCTCGCTACCCAACATCTCAAGAGAGGGTGTCAGCCTTAAATCATGGACAATTGTGTAACAAAAAATACCCAGTTGAGGAGACACAGGGGTATGAACAGTGGAGGGAAGAAACTCCCGAAGGCATAAATCTGAAACCCACAGGTGATTCGGTGATCGTGGTGAGTATCTCATCCTTGGGAACCACACCGACCTAATCGCGTTTTTCACTGTTTGGTTATTGCCAGAAAAACATCTCTGCGATGTCCCACTCAACCAAGGGTGGGTACAGAGAGTGGTCAGAGAGAGAGAGCCTCCATTGCTTTCACAGCTCAAAGAGTGGGTCATTTGCTTAGGTGGAAGGGGCAAGTTTGATATGGAGACAGAACCCTGAGCAATGGAACACAAATATTAGAATATCCATGAACTTTAGATTTTCTGATATGTTTGGAGGAGTGAATTGGGGAGACAAGAGTAGAGAAGAAAAGGGTCAGAGGAAGATACCAGAGAGCAGATAGCAGAGACGAATTGGAAGGTGACAGAGAGAATAATACATCAGGTGTCAGAAGGGATCTGTCTGTTAAAGGGTCCTCTAACCCTGCCTGCAGACTTGTTACCTATGGAACCCTCGACTGAACAGAATGCTGGCAGAGGGAGTGCAGCCATGCAGGTGTCATGGGCACGTAGATGCCAGGACCTTTCATTACCATCTTCATTTATTGTGGATATTGGTGTCTTAGACTTCGAAAGTTTGGGAATAACAATTTCGAGATCTCAAGGCTGCCTCTTTTTGAGGAAATGGCATTGACCAACTTTGGATGTCCTGAGAATAGTGGGGTACTAACAGATCCTGGAGTACCTGGTTGCTCCATGGATTTCCAGAATGTGTGGCGCTGTCTTAGGCATCCTAAGCCTCTTTAGATGTCAGCAGTGTAAGAGATGAGTTTAAGTTTAGAAAACAAAATATTTCTTAAGTCCTGATGACAGAGAGGTGCATGGTCAAATGAGGTAGTGTTTTTCCAGGGAATGGTACCAGATGAGGAGGAGAGGAAACAGGGATCAATGAGGGAATGAATACTATTCATCTGGAGTGAATCTATGGACATTTTTGCATGGGTCCCATTCAGTTCACTGGCACTTACAGGAAAACTTTGGGTTTGAAAAAATTGGAAACACATCAGCTGCCTTTTTTGATACAAACAACTTGGCTGAAAGCATTAACATGTTTGAGAAAGAAGGGTATCAATAGGACAATAAAAATCACATTAATTTTGCCATTTTATAGTGATTTAGCATGCTCTTCAGTACTCTGACAGAGAGACAGAAACACATAGCAAGAGAGACATATACAGAAAGATATGTAGATTTGGTAGAGAACAGTCCTGAGCATGTCCAGAGCTTCTGGTATTCATCCAGGTTGCAGAGACATAGGCAGAATTCAAGAGAGTGTGCGTGAAACTTGGAGAGAGAGAGAGGGGGAGGGAGGGAGGGAGGAAAAGAGAGAGAGAGACAGAGAGAGAGAGCAAAAGAGGCTCTGTTAGCAGTCAGGTCCAGTGCAATGCAGGTATTGTTGTACCAGCACACCAGGGTGAAGAGACATACACAGTGAGACAGTGACAGTGAGTGACAGAGAGTTAGAGATGAAAATTCAAACAAACAGACAGAGACACACACAGACAACCATGGCTTAGAGTAGGCTGAGATGTGTGAATATCAGGTCCACGTGTCGGTCCTATCATACTCAAGGATGATGCTGTCTGCCTCATGAACTCTGTCCTGCTTGTAACATCATTTCTTGCACCCAAGTACCTGCAGTCCAATGATCCTTCAATCTAATCTAAGATATACAATTTAAACCTTCCTGGAAGAAGCTATCATGCAATATTTAATTTTGCTTCAGTTATGTGTGTCTTTTCATTTTCTTAGTGCATTGATGCACAACCTGGGTAATATGACATTCCTCCATAAATGCATTTGAACAGTTTTTCCAAGGTAACAGTAACCGGAAGGATGCCTGAATCATAAGATGTATTTCCCATGGGTGAGGCCTAAGAAGGTTGGTACTCCCAATCTCAGAAGTCTGAGTCAGCTTGAACTCATGGGCACGGGCAAGACAAAAGGCTTGAACATTCAAGTTGACACAGAATACCTAAAATTGGAGAGAGAAAACTGACATAGTTATACTGCTGAAAACAAATGATTCAGCTAATGTGGTATTCGACCTCATCCTTGGGATACAAAACGTCCTGAAAGAGTGTCTGCCCTTTAGGTCAGTCCGAAAAAAAATGATCTCTGTGGTTTCCTGCTCACTGTAGCATGGGCATGGAGAGAGATCACAGAGAGAGACCCTCCCTGGCTTTCACAGCAATAGTGTTGGTCTTTTGTTTACATTGAAAGGGGAAAGTACGAAGTGAAAACTGAACACTGAGCAATGGAAAACCTAATTGGAAAGTCCAAGAACCGAGGATTTCAGACAGGCTAGGAGATGTTGATTGGGGGAGACAAGAGAAGGGACTAAGGGGGTCGGCGGAATAGCGAAAAACAGAGAGCAGAGAGGAAGTGGAAGTTGAGATGGACAGGGAGACAGAGAGACAGACAGAGAGAGAGAGAGAGAGCATAAGTGGTTTGGGGTCTGTCTTTTACAGGGGTCCCATAAACCTGCTTGCAGATTTAGTAACCATGGAAGCCTGGACTGAACAGAGTACTGCCTGAGTGAGTGCATCATGCCAAATGCCTTGGACAGACCAGCCTGATGCCTGCACATTTCATTCACATTTCCGTAAATAGTGAATGATGGGGTGTTAGAAATGGCAATTTAGGTAATGAGGCTATCGAGTTATAAAGACAGCATCCTGCTGAAGTAGGATATTGACCATCATTGGCGACCTGAGAATGTTTTGGTACTACCACATCCTAGAGTATCTGTTTGTTTCTTCCTTAGACAGGAAAGGGAGTATTCGGGCCTCCTAGATCATGCCAGATGTCAGCACTGTAGGAGATGAGATTAAGTTTAGAAAAGAAAATGTTTCTGAATTCCTGGTATCAGAGGGGTGAGTGGTCAGATGAGGGAGTGTTTCCTGAGAAAAGGATCCCTGATGAGGAGGAAAGGAATCTGGGATCATTGATAGGCTGAATACTATTTATCTGTGGTGCATCTATTTGGACCTGTTTGCATGTGTCCAATTCAGCTCCCTGGAACTTACTCAAATATTTTTGGTACACCAAAAACATAAATTGGAGACACCTCAGCTGCCTCTTTATGATAGAAGTGACTTGGATGAAAGCATTCTCATTTTGGAATGGGAAGGGTATCTTTCGGACAATATAAAATCCCCTTAATTTTGCCATTGTAGAGAGGTTTACCATGCTCTTCAGTACATAAACTGAGAGTCAGACACACACACACACACACACACACACACACACACACAGAGAGAGAGAGAGAGAGAGAGAGAGAGAGAGAGAGATACAAACATACAGGTAAATGGTCATGGTCAGTTAAGGTGGATAGCAGAGCAGAACAAGTACAGCCACAGGGGTATACGACCACGGTGCAGAGCCAAATACAGAGGGCAAGACAGAGAGTGTCAGAGAGAGAAGGAGACAGAGGACTTTGCATTACTATATAATACAGGAAAACTGCAAGAATGAAGAATTATAGACTCCGACTTAGTGTGTAGAGACATATACATAGACACAAACAGTGAGAGACAGAATTACACAGAGACACATATTGTGAGTGATAGAGAATGAATTGAAAGACAGACAGACAGACAGACACACACACACACACACACAAACAAGCAAAGGCTTATTGTAGTTTAGGATAAGTGCATACCACTTCCAGAGGCAGGCTCAAAATATACTCATGGAGGATGCTGTCTTTCCCTTAAGAACTCTGGAGAAAATACAGCGGTATGAAGAGTGTACGGAAGAAACTCCCAAAGGCATAAATCTGAAACCCACATCGATAATGGTGATAACCTCATCCTTGGGAAACACACGGACCTAATGGGGTATTTCACTGTTTAGTCAGTCTCAGAACAAGATCTCTGCGATGTCCCGCTCAACAAAGGCTGGCTATGGAGAGTGTTCTACAAGAGGGAGCATCCATGGCTTTCAACAGCTCAAGAGTGGGTCATTTATTTATCTGCAAGAGTAAAGCTTGCTATGGAACGAAACCCTGAGCAATGAAACACGAACTTAGTATGTCCATGAACTAGAAATTTTCTCACATGGTTAGAAATGCTGAGTGGGGAGACAGACGAGATGAAGAGGGTCATAGGAAGATACCAGATAGCAGATAGCAGAAAGGAATTGGAAGTTGACAGACAGAATAAGACATCAGGAGTGAGCCGGGAGTTGGTGGCACACGCCTTTAATCCCAGCACTTGGGAGGCAGAGGCAGGTGGATCACTGTGAGTTCGAGGCCAGCCTGGTCTCCAGAGCGAGTGCCAGGAAGGTACCAAAAGCTACACAGAGAAAAAACAAAAAAAGAAGATATCAGGAGTGATTGGGACCTGTCTTTTAAAAGGGTCTTATAATGGTGCCTGCAGACTTAGTAGTCATGGAACCCTGGACTGAACAACTGCTGGGTGAATGATTGCACCATTCCAGGTGTCATGGGTAGGTAGCCAGATGCCACGACCTTTCATTCTCACCTTCACTGATTATGGAAATTTGGGTTCTATGACTTGGTAACTTAGGGTATAATGATGTCAAGTTCCAAAGACTGCTTCTTCTTGATGAAGGGGCATTGAACATCTTTGGTGGCCCTGAACATAGAGGGGTACTACCACATCCTGGAGTACCTGGTTGCTCCACGGATTTCCAGAATGTGTGGAATTTTCTTGGGCATCCTAAGCCTCGGCAGATGCCAGCAGTGTAGGAGATGTGATTTAGTTTAGAAAAAAATATTTCTGAAGTCCTGGTGACAGTGGGTTGCATGGTCAGATGAGGGATGGATTTCCCAGGGAAAGGTACAAGATGAGGAGGAAAGGAATCTGGGATCATTTAGGGACTGAATATTATTTATCTGGAGTGAATCTTTAGACCGTTTTTCATGGGTCTCATTCAGCTAGCAGGACCTTAGAGGAATACTTAGGTTTTGGCAAAAATATAAATAGTAGAAATATCAGCTGCCTTTTTTTGATAGAGGCTACTTGGCAGAAAGCACTCACATGTTTGAAAAAGAAGGGTATCTATAGTGCAATATAAAAGCACCTTAACTTTCCCATTTTAGACTGGTTTAACATGTTCAACGGTACTCTGAGAGAGGTACACACAGCGAGAAAGACACATACAGATAGATAGACAAAAGGATCACATTTGGTAGAGAACAGTCCTCAGCTAATACAGAGCTTCTGGTATTCATCCAAGTTGGAGAGGCAAAGACAGAAGGCCAGAGATTGAGTGATAAACAGAGAGAGGGAGAGAGAGAGAGAGAGAGAGAGAGAGAGAGAGAGAGAGAGAGAGAATAAGAGTGGTTTAGTAAGCTGGCAGGCCCTGTGCAAAGCAGGTAGAGTTCTAGAGGCCCATCAGGGTGAAGGGTCTTATACAGAGAGACAAGAGATAGTGACAGACAGAGATACACAGAGACAGTGACATGTAGTGATAGAGAGTTAGATATGATATGTCAGACAAATAGCAGAGAGACACACAGACATACCAAGGCTTAGTGTAAGCTGAGATAAATGAATATGGAGTATTGTTTCTCTGCCAAATGAACTCTGTCCTGCTGCTGACATAATTTGGTGCACACAAGTACTTGCAGTCCCATGATTCTTCAATCTAATCTAAGATATAGAATTTAAACTTCCTGTGAAAGCTACCATACAGAACACAAATTTGGCTCATGAATGTATGTCTTGTGATTTTCTTGGCCATTGATGCACATCTTGGTGAATATGACATTCCTCCATAAAAGCATTTGAACAGTTTTTCCATGGTAACATTAACAGTAAGGATCCCTTAATAATAAGATGTATTTCCCATGGGTGAGCCCGAAGAAGGCCTGGTACTCCCAATCTTCAGAACTCAGAGTTAGCTTGAACTCATGGGCAAGGGCAGAACAAAATGCCTGAGCATTCAAGTCGAGACAGAATTCCTAAAACAGGAGGGAAGAAACTGCCGAAGGCATTAGGCAGAAAACACAAATGATTAAGCGAATGTGGTGTTGGACGTCATCCTTGGAATACACACCAACCAGAAGGGGTGTCTCACCATATGTTCAGTCCGAGAAAATGATCTCTGTAGTTTCCTGCTTACCAAGCATGGGCATGGAGAGAGGTCACAGAGAGAGACCCTCCCTGGCTTTCTCAGCAAAGTGTTTTTTTTTTTTTTTTTCGGTGAAGGGGAAATTACGAAATGGACACTGAACACTGAGCAATGGAACACCTACCTTAGAAATTTCATGAACCGAGAATTTCTGACCAGGGGAGAGGGTGAGTTGAGGAGATAGGAGAAGAGACTAAGGGGGTCAGAGGAATAGCAGAGGGCAGATAAATGACAGGAAGTGGAAAGTATGGGTGAGAGAGAAAGATAGAGAGAGAGATTCTCAGTTAGCAGGCAGGCCCACTGCAAAGCAGGTAGATTTGTAGAGGCCCACTAGGGTGAAGTGACATATACAGAGAGCATGGGCCACGAGACAGCACAGGAGCACAGGGAGAGGGAAGGGTGACCTTCCTGTTGGTCCTGTGTCACCCATGTGAGCCTGCCCCCGAAAGAGGATCCTAGGACCACTGATGGAAACTGAACTGAAACGGAGCCTGGGCATGTCAGAGTCTGCCTCTGAACTCGGATCCAGGGCTGGCAGATGTAGGCAAAACTGCATGTCAGAACCCGCCTCCATACTCGGATCCTGGGCGAGCATTTGGATGCAGAATTGCCACTGGGCCATGACGTGTCAGAACCAGCTGCCAAACCTGGATTAGGAGCAAATATCACTGGTATCAGATGACTCTAAGCAGTGATAACAAATGGAACCAGAAACATCCCCTGGCCTCCCTGGGAAATTTGATAGACACAGAATTGCCACGGAACCTCGGCTTGTTGGATCCCGACGAAGAAATCAGATCCTGAGTGGACAGATGGTGGCAGAAATGTCACTTCTCTTTGGCGTGCCAGAGCCCATCCCAGAACTCGGATACAGAGAAGGCAGATAGATTCAGAATTGCCACTGGGCTTCGATGTGTCGGAAACGCCTCTGAACTTGCATCTTGTGCCAGAAGATTGAGGCAGAAATGCAACTGGGCTTTGGTATGTCAGAGCCCACCACATAACTCGGATGAAGGTATGGCAGATGGATGCAGAACTGCCACTGTGCCTCAATGTGTCGTATACTGCCTCTGAACATGGATTCTGGGCTAGCTTTTGGATGTGGAACTACCCCTGGGCCTCGGTGTATCGGAGCCTGCTCCCGAATTGGGATCAGGCACTATGATCACTGGTGTCAGATGACTCTAATCAGTGATTATGAATGGAACTGGAAACAGCCCCTGGTCTACCTGAGCCAGCGGATGGACACAGAACTGCCACTGGGACTAGTCTTTTTGGAGCTCACTGACGAACTCTGATTCTGGGCTGGCAGATGATGGAAGAACTACCACTTGGCCTCAGCTTGTTGGAGCCTGCCACCGAACGTGGATCAATAGCACAGATCACTTGTGTCAAATGACTCTAAGCAGTGACGACAAATGGAAGCAGAAACAGCCCCTGGACTCCCTGGTCTGGCAGATGGACAAAGAACTACCAGGGGGCATTAACATCTCAGAGCCTGTTGCAGAACTTGGATCCTGGGCTGGCAGATGGACACAGAATTGCCACTGGTCCTTGGCATGTCAGAGAACACCGTTGAATTTGCATAAGTCACATAGATCACTGGTGTCAGATGACTCTAAGCAATGACACTGAATGGAAGCAGAAATGGCCCCTGATGTCATGGGCCTGCAGATGGACAGAGAACTGCCACTGTGCGACAGTGTGTAAGAGCTTGCTTCCAAACCTGCATCTGGTGCACGTATCATTGTTGTTAGATGAATCTAAGCAATGATGACAAATTGACCAGAAACAGACCCTGGCCTCCATGGACCCGCAGATGGACACAGAACTGCCACTAGGTTTTTGTTGTGTAGAAGCCCAAGGCAGGACTCGGTTCCTAAGCTGGCAGATGAAACAATAATTGCCACTTGGACTTACGTGTAGGAGCTCGCCCCAGAACTCGGATCCAGAGCACAGATCACTGGTGTCAGATAACTCTAAGCTGAGTCGACAAATGGAACCAGAAACATCCCCTGGACACCTGGGCCAGCAGAGGATACAGAATTGCCACTGGGCCTTGCTCTGTAGGATCTTGCAGCCAAACTTGGATCACATGTAAGGTCACTGTTGTCAGATGACTATAACCAGTTATGACAATGGGAAGCAGAAAAAGCCCCTGGACTCCCGGGCCCGGCAAAAGGACACAGAAATGCCAATGGGACTTGGCCTTTTGTAGCCAGTTGCTGAACTCAGATCCTGTGTTGGCAGATGGACATAGAACTTCCACTGGGCCTTGGCGTGTCGGAGAATGCCGTCGAACTCAGATTAGATGCACAGATCATTGGTGTCAAATGACTCTAAGCAGTGATGATGAATGTAACCAGAAAAATCCCCTGGCACCCCTGGGTCAGTGCATGGACACAGAACTGCCGCTGTGCCTCGGTATTTTAGAACCCGTTGCAAACTCAGATCCTGTGCTGGCAGATAAACACAGAGCAGCCACAGGGCCTTGGCGTGTCATATACCCCTGCCGAACTGCGATCATGGGCCAGGGTATGGATGCAGAACTGCCACTGGGCCTCGGTGTGTCGAAGACCTCCACCAAACTTGAATCAAGAGCAAAGATCACTGGTTTCAGATGACTCTAAGCAGTGATTACAATTGGAACCAGAAATATCACCTGGCCTACCTGGGCCAGCAGATGAACAAAGAAGTGCCACTGGGCAACAGTGTGTAGGATCTCGCTGCCAAAACTGTATCCAGTGTACAGATCATTGCTGTCAGATGACTCTAAGAAATGATAATGAATGAAACAGAAAGAGCCCCTGACCTTCATGGGCCTGCAAATGGACCCAGAACTGCCACTGGGCCTCGGCGTTTTGGAGGCTGCTGGCGAACTCAGATCCTGGGCCACCATATGGATTCAGAACTGTCACTGGGCAACGGCGTATCTGAGCCCGAAACCGAACTTGGATCAGGAGCAAATATCACTGGTGTCTGATGACTCTAAGCAGTGACGACGAATGGAACTAGAAACAGCACCTGACCTCCATGGCCTGCTAGATGAAAACAGAACTGCAACTTGGCCTTGGAGTGTAGGCTCTCACTGCCAAACCTGGATCCTGTGCGCAGATCACTGGTGCTAGAAATCTCTGAGCAATGACGATGAATGACGAGGACCTCCAAGGGTCTGCAGATGGACCCTGGACCCCCACTGGGCCTCAGCGTGTCATATACTGCCACCAAACTTGGATCCTGGGCCAGCATATGGATGTAGAACTACTAATGGGGCTCTGTGTGTCCAAGGCCTCCACCAAACTTGGATCAGGAGCAAAGATCACTGGTGTCTGATGACTGGAAGCAGTGATGACAAATGGAACCAGAAACATCACCTGGCATACCTGGGCCAGCTGATTTACAAACCACAGCCACTGAGCCTGTTGACATGTAGGAGCTCACTCCAGAACTTGGATCCAGAGCACAGATCACTGTTGCCAGATCACTCTAAATAGTGACCATGAATGGGACCACAAACAGCCCATGGAATCCTTGTGCATATGGATGCAGAACTGCTACTGGGATTTGATGTGTCGGAGTTTGCCCCCTAACTCGGATCCAGAGCACAGATCACTGGTGTCAGATGACCCTAAGTGTAGGGGAAGCTGTAGCCACTCCTACTTAGGGGCTGGCTACAGGTGTGCCTGACCACGCTTGTGTGGGCATCGTCAGGGTGATGTAGTATGACTGCGTTTTCTCTTTCGCTTTCTCTTTTGGGCTTGCGTACAGACAACTGCCATGCCGGCTGGCTAGGTCACTCTGTTAGTAAGGCTTTTCCCTATTAAATATCCTTATATTTCTACCTGACTCCCTATTGGTAATTTCCCACTATATATGGTTGTCAGAAGCGGGATATTGGAAACCTACACCCCATTTGGGACAGGCTGTGGGTTCCATCAGGCCCAGAATGCGCCCTCTCCCCACAAGCGTTCCCGGCTAGCAGCTGACTCGCTGCAGCTGAGCTGCTCAGAACGAGCCACCCAGCTTGGAGACAGTTTCTTGCTGCCTACAGTGGAGGTAGGCTTCGGCTTTCAGCAGAGGCTTCCCCTGGCCGCTGCTGAGAGAAAGCTGCATCTGTTTCAGTGGTTGCGGCCACAAGACCGTATACTCTTTACGATAAGCGCAGCCGCTTTTATGACCTCTCTCCACTGCTGACGGACTGCTGCCAAACGCCGCGGACTCACTGAACACCTGTGCCACCCACTGGTCAAAGATAGTTACTGCATCTGGAGTAGAGTAGAAATCAGGTAAAATTATGGCAGAATATTTATCATTTGCTAAAATTGGTAATTTTTTGCTTATTATGTGAACTCATTGTTTGAGGAGGATGCTAATCTGCCAATACCAGCCTATATGCCGTAATGGCAGTTAGCTTGCTGGTACAAATAGTATTACTAGCCAGAGGACTCAGGAATAGGGATAAGGATAACCTCAAGACCTCCTTACAGGAAATAACAGCTTTATGCAGTGAGGTTTTAGAGAACAGATAAGGTCAGACCACAATAGTGCAGCGAGTGTGTTAAGGGCCATGGGCCCTAAACTATGGGGTTTAAAGACCATCTTTGTAAGTCTCTAATGACCTTTAAAGTTTGTGGCTCAAAGCCCAAACCTGTGAGCCTCTTGTGACCCATAATTAGATACATTTGGCCAAGCGGGACTGCTAACAACTGCTGTTCCGAGAAAAGGCGTCAAGCCTTACTGCCTTATGTTTCGAAGATTCCGCAAGAATGTCCCAGCCCCAGCAAATACCAGATGTTCCTTCCTGCTATTCCCCCACTTGCCTAATTTCCTTGTTTCAGGGCTATATAAGCCCACACTGAGCCCCAATAAATCGAGGCCTTGACAATGCACAGATGGACTCTGGTCTCCTCTTTTGTGCCGCTTGGTCTCCTTCCTTTCTCTCGCCCATGACTCTTTCAGGCAGCCCCCCTTCGGAACCCTGAATGACTGGACTTGCGGGACGGGTCACAAGTGGAACAGAAATTGGATGTCAAGCTTGGCTCTGTGTCCAATACACTAAAGACAGAGCTGTCTGTTACTGAAGATGTGATGCAGCATATTTATGCCGTATCTGAGACCTCACAGGCTAGACTGTCAGAAGACCGTGATGAGCTAAAAAATATCTGTAGTCAACTAGAAACTCAGATGTTACCCAGAAATTAGATGCAAAGGTGCAAGATACCCAGGATAGGGTTGAAGAATTGGACAATGCCATTCAAACAATTATAGAAGCATCCAAGGTAGCAGATCACAAATTTGAGTCTAGATTTGAATGTTTGGAAGATAATTTACAGTACAAGGCTGACAGATTACATAGGTCCATACGGTCGATTGCTGAGGACTCAAAATCAGCAAATCATGACCTCGAAACGAGACTCCAATACCTATAAGGCAGTTTCCATGCCATCCAGATGCTACCTAAGAATGATCGTATTAAAGACCTAGAAAAACATGTAGATGAACAGTTAGAGAATTTTACAGATTCACTAACGTTCTTGGAATCTTTTATGATTAAGGAGATAGAAACTTTTCAAAAGGACATCATTACTAGGCTTAAAGATCATTGGGATGCCTCAGAAGCAGAATCACTCCAATCCCAGGCACCTACTCCACCCAGGTATCATGACTATTCTTCTAAGGTTGTTACTTATACACCATTAGTATACCCAGCTACCACGGTAGAAAAGCCAGCTTCTAAGAAACACCCTCATGGATGGATGGCTTATGAATGGCAACTATACAGCTGAAGGATCTTAAGAATATTAAAGAATCAGTTGTCTCATATGGTCTCCAAAGTCCATACGTAAAACAGCTATTACATTCATGGGCAACCTTTAACAGGGTGACACCCACAGATTGGGAACGATTAGTAGCAGCTGTACTTGAGAATTAATGCCAAATCCAGTGGAAGGCATTAGTAAGGGAAGAGGCCAAGCTCCTTGAGGGTCAGGGCATAAAGGAAGGTTTTGAAGCTCCACTAGATAAGCTTCTTGGTCAGGGTATTTAAGTTGACCCACAGGTTCAGGCTGAATATGATGGCGATATACTGTCTCTATGCAGGAAAGCAGCATTAAATGCTTGGGATAAGGTTCGTGAGGCAGGAGAACGCCTAGAAGGTTATACCAGAATAGAACAGGGACCTACAGAACAGTTCCAGGACTTCTTACAAAGGTTAACTAGGGCAGTAGAAATACAGGTAACAGATCCAGAAATAAGACAATCAATTATATATACAATAGCTTATGAAAATGCAAACCCAATATGCAAAAGAATACTTTTCCCTTTAAACAAAAGATCAGCTCCACTGGAAGAATGGGTTTGTATGCAGCCAACATTGGTTATAATGTACAAGACACTGGAGCTTGTGTAGGAGAAGCCATTTCAAAAGGTTTAAAAAGGCAAGAAGAAATTAAAAGTTCTAAAGGTGAGGATGTAAGGGCTTGGCAAGGAGATCAACATAGGTACCAAGAGGCTAGAGGTAACTACTACTATGAACCAGAACCTTGGGTAGGAAGAGCCTTCCCCTGGAGAAAATGAAGGCACCAGGAACCTAGATGTTTCAACTGTGGTTAAAATGGGTCATAATAAGAGAAATTGTAGACAAACGAATTCTAACAATGCCTCATATGGAAGGGCATGCCTTCTGGATTTGTGTAGAAGATGTGGTAAGGGCAGACACTGGACCAATGAATGTAGATCGACCAGAGACTTACAAGGAAACCCATTAAGGTCGGGAAACCCTGCGGGGAATCAAGAAGGCCCCCACATCGAGAAAGGTCGGGTCATTCCCAGTAGCAGTGGAAGACAATCTCTCACAGGACCAATAGATAGTTCTTTGCCTATTTTGAAAAATGATACTGCTCTCGATGGTAGTTTGAATAGTGATGAAGAATCAAGTGTGAATGGACAAAATGAGAAACGCATATTTTGGCAAGCTTCTATTAATGATAAAAGGCCTCAGTTGAAAGTGAAAATTAATAATAAAGTTATTTCTGTCTTAGTAGACACTGGGACGGATGTAACTATTATTACTCAAAAGTTCTGGCCTCAGAAATGGCCTCTTAGGCAAATGTACAATTTTTAGCAATTGGAACTCTATCTAGAGTTCGACAGAGTGTTAACTCAGTGGTCTGCATTGGACCGGAAGGACAGAAAGGGATACTGAAACCATACTTGGCAGATATAGCTATAAATCTCTGGGGTTGTGGTCTCTTACAGCAATGGAATACTCAGATTCCTCCAGTGTCAGAAATAAATAATGTACAATCTTTAGATTGTAGAAAAGATCTGGTAAGATGCTATGGAAAACAGTTACCAGCCATCCATGCTGTACAGAAACTAGTTACAAATGATGGACCTTCAGAGGAGCCAAAGGCCCTGCCATTGAAGTGGCTTACAGATGAACCAGTTTGGGTAGGACAATGGCCTATGACCTCTGAGAAGCTAGAGGCTTTAGAAAAGTTAGTACAGGAACAGCTAGATGCTGGACATATAGAGGAATCTACCAGTCCTTGGAATTCTCCTGTATTTGTTATCAAAAAGAAGTCAGGAAAGTGGAGAATGCTGACAGACCTGAGAACCATAAATAAGGTAATTCAACCAATGCGCTTTCTGCAACCTGGAATGCCATTACCTTCCTTAATACCTAAAGGAAGGTTTATGAACCAGATAGGATGGCCTATCATAATCATTGATCTAAAAGACTGTTTCTTCACAATACCGTTACAGGAAAATGATAGAGAAAAATTTGCATTTACTGTACCAACTCTTAATAATTCACAGCCAGTTAGGAGATATCAGTGGAGAGTTTTGCCACAAGGAATGCTAAATAGTCCTACTTTGTGTCAGCACTTTGTACAGCAACCTTTAAAAATAATTCGTAATAAATTTTCACAATCTCTTGTTTATCATTACATGGATGACGTTCTTTTATCAGATTCTAATAAGGAAACCTTGGAATGTATGTTTGAAATGGTGAAGAAAGTTCTGCCTCATTAGGGGTTACAGATTGCCCCAGAAAAGATACAAAGAGGAGATTCTATTAACTATTTACGTTACAAGATAGACTTACAAAGAATCAGACCCCAAAAGGTACAAATTACGAGACATCGGTATCAAACTATTCTCTTCAGAAATTATTAGGGAAAAATTGTCAATTACAGACGATTATTGGTGTAGAAGGACATGACCTAGAGCATTTTAAAATGGCCCTTAAAGGTAATAAGGACCTAAACAGTCCAAGAATATTATCTGCTGAGGCAGAAAAAGAGTTACAATGGGTAGAAAATAGAATATTGGATGCACACGTAGATCGGATGAACCTTGATTTAGACTGAATTCTGGTTATCTTGCCATCCAGAGAATACCCTTCTGGAATTCTGATGCAGAGGGAAGACACTATATTGGAATGGATATTTGTGCCACATAAACAGAATGAAAAGTTAAAGACATACATAGAAAAGATTTCTGATTTGATTTCAAAGGGTAAATTAAGACTTTGTCTGCTGACTGGAAAAGATCCAGCAGACAATAAAGCAGGTTATAAAGCAGGTGAGGTAAGTAAAGTAGTTCAAAGTCCATATACATCTATACAGAAGGCAGAATTATATGAAATTCTCATGGTACTTAGGGATTTTACAGAACCTCTTAATATAGTTACTGATTCCCAATATGCAGAGAGAGACGTGTTACACATTGAAACTGCAGAATTCGTTCCTGGTAATACGGAATTAATTTCTCTGCTTTATAATTACAGGAATCTATCAGAAACAGAAGTAAAACTATATATATTACACATATCAGATCCCATACGGGTCTGCCTGGCCCACTAGCACAAGGCAATGATGAGATTGATCGTTTATTAATTGGAAGTGTGATAGAAGCCTCAGAATTTCATAAGAAACATCATGTAAATTGCAAAGGTTTGAAAAAGGACTTCTCTATTACTTGGCAACAAGCCAAGGAGATAGTGAAAAAGTGTCCTACTTGTTCCTTTTATAATCAAAGTCTATTCCCAGCAGGTTGTAATCCTAAGGGCATTTGGAGAAATGAGCTTTGGCAGATGGATGTCTTTCACTTTGCAGAGTTTGGAAATTTGAAATATGTGCATCATACTATCAACAGATTCTCAGGGTTCTAATGGGCTACTGGTCTTAACTCTGAAAAAGCTGATTCTGTTGTTACACACCTGCTAGAGTGTGTAACCTGCACAAATAAAAACTGACAATGCTCCAGCATATGTCTCTACGAAATTGTAACAATTTTTCAAATATTATAACTTAAAGCATGTTACCGATATACCACACAATCCTACAGGACAAGCAGTGGTTGAGAGATCTAATAGAACACTTAAGGATATGCTCAACAAACAAGCTTGGAAGACTAAACCTCACAAACATAGGCTGCATAGTGCTTTATTAACACTAAACTTTCTTAATGCCAATGAAAACGGACAAACAGCTGCATAAAGACACTGGACTATGGAAAAAACTGCTGAACTCAATCAGCCGGTATACTTCAAAGATGTACTAACCTCTGTATGGAAACCAGGACATGTGTTATGTTGGGGTAGGGGTTTAACATTGGTTTCTACAGGAGAAGAAAAACTTTGGATACCATCAAAGTTGATCAAGATTCGACTGGAAAAGGAAAAAACTCTCGACGAGGACAAATGACAGGTATTCTACTAAGGTATATCTTATAAACTAAATAGAAACCTCCCAAAGGAAAGGGAAGTGTTTTGCTTTTATCTTCACAGGAAAACTCATCTCCAGAAGGCAAAGGACACTGCATGGGTAGATACTTGGGAAAAAAAGGTAGCTATAACCATCAAATAAAAGGAATGTTCCATATGGTAAACTTTACAGCTGTCTCTCAAAAAACTCTATTTCTCTTTATTTCTTAGTCCCTATTCAATTAATCCAATGCTGGATTTAGAGATGTATTTGGCTTTCCTCCTCTAAGCTTTAGTGTTTCTGTATTGTATCAAGAAGCCAATTGATGTAATACAGAATAAAAGAAGAATTTTTGGACCGTCTTTGTATTTTCTTGGATCTTTCTCTCAAGGTGTACACCCTCTCATAATTGTTATGCTCTCATGGTTGCATTCCCCAACATGTGTACATACACAAGCAAACATTTCTCTGCTAACTATTTATGTTTGAGTCCCACACAGCCAATGAAGACCTGCCTGACCGCAATCCCTGGACACCCTGGAAAGAAAATGGGCCAAACCTCATCAACTGCACTGGATCCAACTTGTTCCATTTCAACTGACACTCAGGCCAAAGCTTCGGATAGTGACTTCAATCAAGTTGAGGATTTCAAGCGAGATCTTCTACCAAGAGAATCCCATCTAAAATGTACTGGATACAATCCATTCAAGACTTTTACTGCACTAATATTTTCTTCCTACAGGACCCCACATGACTGTCATCATCCTATTTCAGCAGGAAGTAACTTGGAGAATGCTACGCCCCCTTTCCCCATTGTTGTCACTTAGGATAATGTATATACCTAGTTAGGGATAGCTTCCTGTTGTTTATGGTTGGGATTGGAACGAGGTGTTCAGGCTTGCATACCTCTGTCAGATGACTTTAGGGTTTAGTTAAAAGAGATAGTTAGGATGTGACATAAGCAGATTGTTGTATCTTCTTATATTTTACCTTTATGATTGTTAATTTTGGATACTTTACACTGTTAAGTTTTAATCCACTTTTAGAATAAAAGGGAAATTGTAGGGGAAGCTGTAGCCATGACTACTTAGGGGATGGCTACAGGTGTTCCTGACCATGCTTGTGGTCAGGTTGACGTACTGTAACTGCGTTTTCTCCTTCGCTTTCTCTTTTGGGCTTGCGTACAGACTGCTGCCACGCCGGCTGGCTAGGTCGCTCTGTAAGTAAGGCTTTTCCCTATTAAATACCCTTATATTTCTACCTGACTCCGTATTGGTAAATTCCCACTATAACTGAGCATTGGCAATAAATAGAAGCAGAAACAGCCCCTCAACTTTCTGGTCCAGCAGATCGAGACAGAACTGCCTCCAGGACTTGGCTTTCAGAGCCTGTTGCTGAACTCGGATCCTGTGTTGTAGAATGCCATTGAACTCAGATCATGATCACAGATCACTGGTTTCAGATGACTCTAAGCAGTGATGATGACTGCAACTGTAAATAGAACCTGTCTTACCTGGGCCGGCAGAGGACACAGATCTGCCACTGGACCTTGGCATGAGGGATCCATTGCAGAACTTGGATCTGGCACACAGATCACTGGTGTCAGATGACTCTACGCAGTGACGACGAATGGAACCAGAAACATCCCCTGGACACCTGGGCCAGCAGAGTACACAGAATTGCCAGTGTCCCTTGCTGTGTAGGATCTTGCTGCCAAACCTGGATCCTATGTAAGGTCACTGGTGTCAGATGACTCTAACCAAAGATGACAAAGGAAAGCTGAAACAGCTCCTGGACTCCCGGGTTCAGCAGATGGACACATAAATGACAATGGGCCTTGGCGTTACATAGCCTGTTGCTGAACTCAGATCCTGGGCTGGCAGATGGAAACAGAAATGCCATTGGTCCTCGGCATGTTGTATAATGCTGCCGAATTCAGATCCTGTGCCAGTATATGAATGCTGAACTGCCAATGGGCCACGGCATGAGCAAGGCTTCCACCGAACTTGGATCAGGAGCAAAGATCATTGGAGTAAGATGACTCTAAACAGTGACGACGTTGGAAGCAGAAACATCACCTGGCCTACCTGGGCCAGCATATGTACAAAGAACTTCCACTGGGACTCTTGATATGTAGGAGCTTGGCCCAGTACTCGGATCCAGAGCACAGATCACTATTGCCATATGACTCTAAATGGTGACAATGAATGTGACCAGAAACAACCCCTGGACTCCCTGTGCAGGCAGATGGATGCAGACCTGCCACTGGGCTTTAACGTGTAGGAGCTCGCTCCCAACTCGGATCCAGAGCACAGATCACTGTAATCAGGTGACTCTAAGCATTGACAACAAATGGAGGTAGAAACAGGCCCTGGCCTACATGGGCCAGCAGATGGACACAGAGCTGCCACTGTGCCTCGATGTTTTAGAAACCGTTTAAGAACTCAGATCTTGGGCTGACAGATAACCACCGAGCTGCAACAGGGCCTTGGCATGTCAGAGCTCATTGCTGAACTCTGATCCAGTGCATAGATCACTGGTGTCAGATGACTCTAAGCAGTGAGGACAAATGGAAGCAGAAACAGCCCCTGAACTCCCTGGTCTGGCAGATGGACACAGAACTGGTACCAGGCCATGGTAATTTGGAGCCTGTTGTTGAACTCAGATCCTTCGCTGTCAGATGGACACAGAACTGCCTTGGGCCTCCACCAAATTCATATCAGGAGCAAAGATCAATGGTGACAGATGACTGTAAGCAGTGACAACTAATGGAACTGGAAACAGACCCTGGTTTTCCTGGGCCGGCAGATGGACAGAGAACTGCCACTGTGCCTTGGTGTGTCGTATACTGCCACCAAACTCAGATCCTGTGTCATCATATGGATGCAGTAATGCCACTGGGCCTCGTCGTGTTCAAGGTCTCCACCGAACCTGGATCATGCACATAGATCACTGGTGTCAGATAACTCTAAGCAATGCTGAGGAATGGAACCAGAAGCAGCCTTTGCCCTAAACAGGCCAGCGGATGAACACAGAACTGCCACTGTGACTTGGCATTTCAGACCCTTTGACAAACTCAGATACTGGGCTTGCAGACAAGCACACAGCTGCCACTGTGCTTGGGCTTGTCGGAGCTCATTGCAGAAATCTGATGCAGTGCATAGATCACTGGTGTCAGATGACTCTGATCACTGATGACAGATGGATGCAGAAACAGCCCCTGAACTCTCTGGTCCGGCAGATGTACACAGAACTGCCACTGGGCCTTGGAGTGTTGTAGAATGCTGTCAAACTCGGATCATGCACACAGATCACTGGTGTCAGGTGAATCTAAGCACTAATGATGAATGGTACTGGAAACACAACCTGACTTACCAGGGCCGGAAGAGGACACAAAACTGAGACTGGGTCTCGGCATGAAGCAGCCATTGCAGAACTTGGATCTGGAACATAGATCACTGGTGTCAGATGACTCTAAGTAGTGACAACGAATGGAATGAGAAACATCGCCTGGCCACCTGGGCCAGCAAAGGACACAGAATTGCCACTGGGACTTTCTCTGTAGGATATCATTGCCAAACCTAGATTCCGGTGCACAGATCACTGTTGTTAGATGACTAACCAGTGGTGACAACAGGGAGAAGAAATAGGCCCTAGTCCGTCAGATTGACACAGAAATGACAATGGGTCTTGGCATTTCATAGCCTGTTGCTGAACTCGGATCCAGGGCTGGCAGTTCCATTATTGGGTCCTCTTATACTCAAGGAGTATGCTGTCTCTGCCTCATGAACTCTACTTTGCTTTTGACATCATATTTTGCACCCAAGTACCTCAGTCCAATAATCCTTCAATCTAATCTAAGATATGGAATTTAAACCTTCCTGGTAGAAGCTATCATGCTAAACTCAAATTTTGTTCAGTAATGTGTGTCTATTCATTTTCTTAGTCCATTAATGCACAACCTGGGGAATAGGACATTCCTGCTTAAAAGCATTTGAACAGTTTATCCAAGGTAACAATAAAGGGAAGGATGCCACAATCATAAGAGGTATTTCCCATGGGCTAGGCCGAAGAAGGCTTAGTACACCCAATCCACAAACTCAGAGTCAGCTTGAACTCATGTGCAAAGGCAGAACAAATCGCCTGAACATTCAAGTCGACACAAAATACCTATTTTTGGAGAGAAGAAACTGCCGAAGGCATAATCCTGAAAACACAAAAAATTCAGTGAATGTGGTGTTGGACCTCATCCTTGGACTTACCACCAACCTAAAGTGGTGTCTCACAGTTTGATCAGTCCACGAGAATGAACTATGCATATTCCCACTCATCAAAGCATGGGCATGGTGAGAGGTCACACAGAGAGACCCTCCATGGCATTCTCAGCAATAGTATTTTTCTTTTGTGTACGTTCAAGGGGAAAGCACAAAAGGGGAACTGAACACTGAGCAATGGAAAATGTACCTATGAAATTCCATGAACGAAGGATTTCAGACAGGGTGGGAGAGGGAAGGTTGGTAAGAGAAGATAAGAGACGAAGAGGTTCAGAGAAATAGCAAAGAGCAGATAGCAGATAGGAAATGGAAGGGGAGATGGTGAGACAGAGAAGGAGAGAGAGATGGAGAGAGAGAGAAAGGAGAGACAGAGTAACAGAGCATAAGTGGGTCAGGATCTGTGTTTTGACAGGGTCTCATAAGGCGCCATGCAGACTTATTAACCCTGAAAGCCTGACTGAATAGTGTACTGCCTGAGTGAGTGCATCATGCCAGGTGCGTTGGACAGTTCAGCCTGATGACTGCACCTTTCCTTCCTACTTTTGCTGAATACTGATTGCTGGGGTGTTAGAAATGGCAATTTAGGGAATAAGGATATCGAGTTCTCTAGATTGCATCCTGCTGAAGTAGGACATTGACCAACATTGGGAAGCTGAGAATGTTGTGTTACTAATGTTTGTTCCTTCTTTGGACAGGCCAAGTAGCACTCACTTGGGTCTCCTAGACTTCAACAGATGTCAGCAGTATAGAAGATGAAGGTAAGTTTGGAAACAAAATTGTCTCTGAACGCCTCGTATCAGAGCGATGATAGGAGAGATGATGGAGTGATTCACAAAAGAGAGATCCCAGATGATGAAGAAAGGAATCCAGTATCATAGAGAGGCTCAATACAAATTTTTCTGGAGGGCATCTTTGGCCCTCTTTACATGGGTCCCATGCAGCTCCCTGAAAATTAAAGGGATATTTTGGGTTTGCCAAATACATAAATTGGAGACCCATCATCTGCCTCTTTATGAGAGAAGTGACTTGGCTGAAAGCATTCTCATTTTGGAATGGGAAGGGTATCTTTTGGGCAATAAAAAAGCACCTTAATTATGCCATTTTAGAGAGTTTTAGCATGCTCTACAGTTCTCAGACAGAGCCAGATAGACACACACACACACACACACACACACACACACACACACACACACAGATACACATACACACACTCACACACACACACAGAGAGAGAGAGAGAGGGAGGGAGGGAGAGAGAGAGAGAGAGAGAAAAGAACACATACAAACAGACATATAAAAGCTCAGTTTAGGCGGAGACCCGTCCAGAACAGGTACATTTTCAGGTATTCACTCAGGTTGCAGAGGCAATTACAGAGGACTAGACAGAGAGAGAAACAGAGACTTTGGCTTAGGGTAACAGGCAAACATATTGCAAAACTGTTAGAATTATAGACTCAAACCCAGTCTGTAATACATATACAGAGAGAAACAGACAGTGAGAGACAGAGATACACAGACACAGAGACAGAGACATTGAGTGCTAGAGAGAGAGTTAGAGAATGAAATGACAGAGTGACACAGAGACAGTCCAAGGCTTAATGTAGGCTTAGATAAGTGCATTATACATCCAGAGGGTGGTTACCAACATACTCCTGGAGGAAGCTGCCTCTGCCTAATGAAATAAGTAGTGCTGCTGACAACATCTCTTGGACCCAAGTAGATTCAGTCACATAATCTTTCAATCTAATTTAAGAAATGGAATTTAAACCTTTCTGGTTGCATCTTTTTTTTACAGTAATGTGATTCCTTTCATTCTCTTAGTCCATCGATGTACTTCTTAGGGTATTTGATATTGCTCCACAAAATGGCATTGAACAGTTTTTCCACAGTAACAGTAGCAGGTACATTCCCTCAAACATAAGATGCACTTCCAATGGGGGTGGCTGAAGGAGGCTCAGTACCCAACAACTCAGAAGATGAAGTCAGCCTTAACGCATCGACAATTGTGGAATCAAAAATGCCCGAACCATTGAGACGACACAGGGGTCCGAACAGTGGAGGGAAGAAACTCCGAAAGTTGTAAGTCTGAAAGCCAAAGGTGATTCAGCGAATATGGTCGTGGACCACATACTTGGGAAACACTCCGTCCCCTTTCTGTGTTTCCCTATTTGGTCATCGATGTCGGATCATGGGCACAGATCACTGGTGTCAGATGACTCTAAGCAGTGACGATGAATGTAACCAGAATCATCCCTTGGCCAGCAGATGAACCAAGAACTCCCACTGGGCATTGATGTGTAGGATCTCGTTGCCAAAATTGGTTCGAGAGCACAGATATTTGGTGTTAGATGACTCTAAGCAATGAGGATGAATGGAAACAGAAACAGATCCTGACCTCGATGGGACTGCCGATGGACGCAGAACTGTCACTGGACCTTGGAATTTAGAGGCTGATGACAAACTCGGATCCTGGGCCACCATATGGATTCTGAACTGCCACTGGGCTTCAGCGAATCCCAGCCCGCAGCTGAACTCGGATAAGGAGCAAGGATCACTGGTGTCAGATGACTCTAAGAAGTGACAGTGAATGGAAGCAGAAACAGCCCCAGACCTCCATGGGCTGGCAGATGAACACAGAACTGCCACTGGGCTTTGGTGGGTAGGATCTCGATGGCAAACCTGATCTCGTGCACAGATCACTGGTGTTATATGACTCTTAGCAATGATGTTGAATGGAACCAGAAACAGTGCCTGACCTCCATGGTCCTGCAGATGGACACTGGAATCCTACTGGGCCTCTCTGTGTCATGTCAGGCCATCAAACGCTGATCCTGGGCCACTGATGGATGCAGAACCACCACTGGGTCTCTTGACAGGTAAGAGCTCGCTCCAGATCTGGGTTGCAGAGCACAGACACTGTTGTCAGATGACTGTAAATAGTGACGACGAATGGGAACAGAAACAGCCTCTGAACTCCCTTTGCAGGCAGATGGATGCAGAACTACCACTGGTCTTCAACATGTAGGAGCTCATCCTCAAACTCGTATCCAGAGCACAGATTACTGGAGTCAGATGACTCTAATCAGTGACAACAAATTGAAGCAGAAACTGCCCCCTGCATAACTGGGCCAGCGGATGGACACAGAACTTCCACTGTGCCTAGGTATTTTAGCCTGTTACTGAATTCGGTTTCTGGGCTGGCAGATGGACACAGAATTACCACTGGGCCTTGGCATGTGAGAGAATGCGGTGGAACTCATATCAGGTACACAGATGATTGGTGCCAAATGACTCTAAAGAGTGATGATAAATGTAACCAGATATATCTGCTGGCCCACCTGTGCCAACGGATTGAAACAGAACTTCCCCTGTGCCTCGGTATTTTAGAAACCATTGTCGAACTCAGATCCTGTGCTGGCAGATAACACAGAGCAGCCCCTATGCCTTGGCAGAACCGGATCAGGAGCAAAGATCAATCTTGTCAGATGACTGTAAGCAGAGATGACAAATGGAACTGGAAACAGAACCTGGCATGTCCAGTGCTTCTGCTATCCATCCAGGTAGCAGAGGCAAAGACAGAAAGCCAGAGAGTTTGAGAGACTTGGAGGGAGAGAGAGAGAGAGAGAGAGAGAGAGAGACAGAGAGAGAGAGAGAGACAGAGAGACAGAGACAGAGACAGATACAGAGAGAGACAGAGACAGCGACAGAGATACAGAGAGACAGACAGACAGAGAATAAGAGAGCCTAAGCAGGTCATGATCTGTCTTTTAACAAGGTCCTTTAAAACTGCTTGCAGACTTAGTAACCATGGAAGCCTGGATTGAGAGAGGACTGCCTGAGTGAGTGCATCAAGCCAGGTGCCATCGACAAGCCATCCTGATGCCTGCACCTTTCATTCCTACTTTCCCTGAATACTGAATGTTGGGGTTTTAGAAATGGCAATATAGGGAATCTGGATATCGAGTTCTCAAGATGGCATTCTGCTGAAGTAGGGCATTGACAATCATTGGGGACCTGAGAATGTTGTGGTTTATCTGTTTGTTCCTTTCTTGGACAGGCCAGGTATCATTCACTCGGGTCTCCTAGAACTCAACAGACATCATCAGTGTAGGAGATAAAGTTAAGTTTAGAAACAAAAGTGTTTCTGAAGTCCTGGAATCAGAGCAGTTGTAGGACAGAGGATGGGGCGATTCCCGAAAGAAAGATCCCAGATGATGAAGAAAGGAATCTGGCATCATAGAAAGGCTGAATTATATTTTTCTGGAGTGCATCTTTGGACCTGATTTCATGGGTCCCATTCAGCATCCTCGACCTTGTTTACTCATTGTAGAGAGGTTTGTCATGCTCATCAGTACACAACCAGACAAAGATAGACACACACACACACACACACACACACACACACGCACACACACACACTACACACACACACACACACACACACACACACACACACACACACACACACACGACAGAGAGAGAGAGAGAGAGAGATCAGATAGATAAAGCTCAGTTTAGGTGTAGATCAGTCCAGAACAAGTACAGCTTCAGATATTCACACAGGGTGTAGAGACAAAAACAGAGGACTAAACAGAGATAGAGACAGAGACTTCGGCTTAGGGAAGCAGGCAAACACATTGCAAAGCAGGTAGAATGATATATTCCTACCCAGGTTGTAGAGACATATACAGAGAGACACAGACAGTGAGAGACAGAGAAACACAAAGACAGAAACAGAGACAGAGACAGTGAGTGCTAGAAAGAGAGTTACAGAATGAAATGACAGACAGACACACAGACAGTCCAAGTCTTAATGTAGGCTTGGATAAGTGCAGTATACATCCAAAGGCTGGCTACAAACATATTCATGGAAGAAGCTGTCTCTGCCTAATGAACTCAGTCCTGCTGCTGACATCATCTCTTGCACCCAAGTAGATGCAGTCACATGATCTTTTAATCTAATCTACAAAATGGAATTTAAACCTTCCGAAGAAGCTAACCATGGAAAACTCACCTTTTTCACAGTAATGTGATTCCTTTCATTCTCTTAGTCCATTTATGTATTTCTTAAGGTATTTGATATTGCTCCACAAAATGGCATTGAACGGTTTTTCCACGGTAACAGTAGCAGCTACATTCCCTCAAACATAAGATGCACTTCCAATGGGGTGGCTGAAGGACGCTCAGTACCAAACATCTCAGAAGACAGAGTCAGTGTCTTAAATCAGTGACAATTGTGGAACAAAAAATGTGGAACAATTTAGATGACACAGGGGTCCAAACAGGGGAGGGAAGAAACTCCCAATGTCGTAAGTCTGACACCCACAGGTGATTCAGCGAATGTGGTGGGGGACCTCTTCCTTGGAAAACACACTGCCTTCTTGGGGTGTTTCAGCATTTCTTCAGCTCCAGAAAATATCTCTGCGATGTCCCGATCAACCTAGCCTGGGTATGAAGAGAGTTCACAGACAGAGAGAGCCTCCATGGCTTTCACAGCTCCTGAGTTGGTCATTTGTTTACATGGAAGGGGAAAGCTCGCTATCGAGACGGAACCCTGAGCAATGGAACAGGAATCTTAGAATGTCCCTGAACTTTGGATTTTCTGACATGGTTGGAGAGGGTGAGTGGGGAGACAGGAGAAGAGATGAAGAGGTTCCAAGGAAGATAGAAGAGAGACGATATCAGAGAGGACTTTGAAGGTAACAGAGAGAATAATACATTAGTCTTGGATAGGGATCAGTGTTTTAAAGGGTCCTATAACACTGCTGGCAGACTTATTAACCATGGAACCTGGACTGAAACGAGTACTGGCTGAGTGAGTGCACCATTCCAATTTTCATAGGCAGGACAGATGCCAAGATCTTCATTCCCACTTTCATTTATTATGGATTTGGGGGGTCTTAAACTTGGCAATATTGGGAATAAAGGTGTCGAGTTTTTAAGTTTGCTTGTCTTTTAAGACAGGGCATTGACCAAATTTGGGGGCCCTGTGAATAGTGGGGTACTACCACATCCTGGAGTACCTGGATGCTCCAAGAATTTCCAGAATGCATGGCTCTCTTTGGTCATCCTAAGCCTCATCAGATATCAGCAGTGTGGGAGATCAGGTTAAGTTAAGAAGACAAAATATTTCTTAAGTCCTGGTGACAGAGGGTTTCATGGTCAAATGATGGAGGCTTTTCCCAGAGAAAGGTACCAGAGGATGAGGAGAGGAATCTGGGATCATTTTGGGATAGAATACTATTTATCTTGAATGAATCTTTAGAAATTTTTGCATGGATGCCATTAAGGTCAATGGAAATTGCAGGAACACATTCGGTGTGCCAAAAACATAAATTGGAGACACATCTCCTGCCTTCTTTTGATACAATCAACTTGGCTGAAAGCATTCACATGTTTGAAAAAGAACCATATCTAAAGAACAATAAAAAGCACCTTAATTTTGCTGTTTTACAGTGTTTTAGCATGCTCTTCAATACTCTAACAGAGAGAGAGAAACACACACAATAAGGGAGATACATACAGACAGAGATACAAAAGGATCAGATTTGGTAGATGACAGACCTGAGCAACTCAACAGCTGCTGGTATTCATCCAGGTTTTGGAGGGAAATACAGAAGGCGAGAGAGAGGGTGAGAAATTGTGAGAGAGCGAGAGAAAGAGAGACACAGAGAGACAGAGAATGGAGGCCTCATCTAGCAGGGAGTTCCACTGAAATTCAGGTAGAGTTATAGTGGGCAGCCCACCAGGGTGAAGGGATGTAAACAGAGAGACAGTAACAGTGATTGATCAACAATTAGAGTTGACAATTCAGACATTCAGACAGAAAGACACACAGACAAAACAAGGATTAGTGTAGGGTGAGATATGTGAAATCCAGTCCACTGGTGGGTTTTCTTATAGTCAAGGAGTATGCTGTCTCTGCCTCATGAACTCTGCTTTGCTTCTGACATCATTTGATGCACCCAAGTACCTGCAGTGCAATGATAGTTCAATCTAATCTAAGATAGGGAATTTAAACCTTCCTGGAAAAACTTCCCATGCAAAACTCAAATTTCCATCAGTAATGTGTGTCTTTTCATTTTGTTTGTCCATTATGCACAACCTGGGGATATGACATTCCCCCTTAAAAGCATTTGAACAGTTTTTCCAAAGTAACAGTAACCGGAATTATGCCTCAATAATAAGATATACTTCCCATGAGTTAGGCCGAAGAAGGTTTGGTATTCCTAATCTCAGAGCTCAGAGTCTGTTTGAACTCATGGGCAAAGGCAGAACAAAATGCCTGAACATTCAAGTCGACACAAAATACCTAGTATTGCAGGGAAGAAACTGCTGAATGCATGATCCTGAAATCACAAATGATTCAGAGAATGTGATGTTGGACCTCAACCTTGGGATTAACACCGACCTGAAGGGATGTCTCACAGTTTGGTCAATCCGAGAGAATTATCACTGAGGATTCCCACCCATCTAAGCCTGGGCTTCGTGACATATCACAGAGAGAGACCTTCCCTGGCTTTCTCAGCAATAGTGTTGGCCTTTATTGTACATTGAAGGGGAATGTACGAAATGGAAACTGAACACAGGACAATTGAAAACCTACCTATGAAATTCCATGAACCAAGGATTTCAGACAGGGTGGGATAGCCTGAGTTGGGGTGAGAGGAGAAGAGACGAAGAGGGTCAGAGAAATAGCAAAGAGCAGATAGCCTATAGGAACTTGAAGATGAGAAGGAGAGGGAGAGAGGAGAAGAGAGAGAGAGAGAGAGAGAGAGAGAGAGAGAGAGAGACTAAGATAGCATAAGAGGGTCGGGATCTGTCTTTTAAGTGGTTCTTTTAAAGAGGCCTGCTGACTTAGTAACCCTGAAAGCTGGACTGAACAGAGTACTACCTGAGTGAGTGCATCATGCCAGGTGCCTTGGACAGGCCAGCCTGATGCCTTCAACTTTCATTCCTACATTTTGCTGCTTTCACAGAACTGCCACTTGTCTTTGGCGTGACAGCGCCCATCCCAGACCTTGTATCCATAGAAAGCTGATAGATGCAGAATTGCCACTGGGCCTCGACGTGTCGGAAACACCTCTGAACTTGCATCTCGGGCCAGCAAATTGAGGCAGAAATGCAACTGGGCTTTGGCGTGTTAGAGCCCACAGCATAACTTGGGTCCAGGAAAGGAAGATGGATGCAGATCTGTCACTGGGCCTCGTAGTGTTCGATCCTGGAACCGAACTTGGATCCTGGGCCTGCAGAGTGAAGGAGAAAGGCAACAATGATTTGGCGTGTTGGAGCCTACCACATAACTCGGATGCAGGGACGGCAGATGGATGCAGAACTGACAAAGTGCCTCAATGTGTCGTATACCACCTCTGAACTGAGATTCTCGGCCAACTTTTGGATGTGGAACTACCCCTTGGCCTCGGTGTATTAGAGCCTGCTGCCGAATTGGGATCAGGCCCTATGATCACTGGTGTCAGATGACTCTAATCAGTGATTATGAATGGAACTGGAAACATCCCCTGGTCTACCTGGGCCAGCAGATGGACACAGAACTGCCACTGGGACTTGTCATTTTGGAGCTTACTGACGAACTCTGATTCTGGGCTGGCAGATGGAGGCAGAATTACCACTTGGCCTCAGCTTGTTGGAGGCTGCCGCAGAACTTGGATCCATAGCACAGATCACTAGTGTCAGATGACTCTAAGCAGTGACGACCAATGCAACCAGAAACAGCCAATGACCTCCATGGGCCTACAGATGTACACAGTACTGCCAATGTGCATTGGCTTGTCGTATACTGCCGCAGAATTTGGTTCCTGGGCCTGCATGTGGAGGCAGAATTGCCACTGGGCTTTGGCGTGTAGAAGCCCAATGCAGAACACTAATCCAGGCATGGCAGATGGATGCAGAACTGACATTGGGCTTTGGCGTGTGGTACACCGCTGCCAAACTCGGATCCTGGGGCAGCATATGGATGTAGAACTGCCACTGGTCCTTGGCATGTCAAATCCCACCACCGAACTCGAGTCCTGGGACCTCAGATAAAACCATAACTGCCACTGGGATTCTTTGTGTAGGAGCTCAGCCTGGCATTCGGATCCAGAGCACAGATCACTGTTGTCAGATGACTCTAATGAGTGACGACGAATGGAACTGCAAAAAGAACCTGGCTTACCTGGGCCAGCAGATGGATACGGAACTGCCACTGAGCCTTGGCAAGTGGGAGATCATGATCGAAATAGGATCAGGACCACAGATCACTGGAGTCAGATGACTCTGAGCAGTGACGATGAATGGAACCAGAAACAGCCCCTCGACTACCTGGGCCAGCGGATGAATACAGAACTGCCACTGTGCCTCGGTATTTCAGAACCTTTTGCTGAAATAAGATCCTGGGCTGGAAGAGCAACACAGAGCTTCCACTGGGCCTCTGCCTGTCAGAGCTCATTGATAATCTGGGATCCAGTGCACTGATCACTGGTGTCAGATGACTCTAAGCAGTGACGACAAAAGGAAGCATAAACAGCTCCTGGACTCCCTGGTACGGCAGATGGATACCGAACTGCCAGGGGGCCTTAGCATCTCAGAACCTGTTGCTGAACTCGGATCCTGGGCCAGCATATGGATGCAGAACTGCCAATGTGCCTCGGCATGTCCAAGGCCTCCACCAAACTTAGATCAAGTGCAAAGATCATTGTTGTCAGATTACTCTAAACAGTGACCGACGAATGGAACCAGAGACATCACCTGGCCTACCTGATCCAGCAGATGAATACAGAAGTTCCAATGGGTGACGTTGTGTAGAATCTCACTGCCAAAACTGGATCCAGTGCACAAATCATTGGTGTTAGATGACTCTAAGCAATGATGACGAATGGAACCAAAACAGCCCCTGAGCTCTATGGCCTGGCAGACGAACACAGAACTGCCACTGTGCCTCGGTATTTTAGAACCTGTTGAAGTAGTCAGATCCTGTGCTGGTAGATAAACAGAGCTGTCACTGGGCCTTGGTGTATTGGAACTCACAGCCAAACCTGGATCCTGTGCATAGATCACTGGTGTCAGATGCCTCTAAGCAGTGACAACAAATGGAATCAGAAACAGCCCTGGCCTACCTGGGCCACCGGATGGACACACAACTGCCACTGGACCCTCGTGAGGGAGCCATTGTAGAACTTGGATCAGGCACAGATATCACTAGTTTCAGATGACTCTAAGCAGTGACGACGAATGTAACTAGAAACTTCACCTGGCCACATGGGACAGCAAAGGACACAGAACTGCCCCTGGGACTTGTCATTTTGTAGCTTGCTGTCAAACTCTGATCCTGGCCTGGCAGATGGAGGCAGAACTACTACTTGGCCTTGGCGTGTTGGAGCCCACCGACATATTTGGATGCAGAGTACTGATCACTGGTGTCAGATGACTCTAAGCAGTAACGACCAATGGAACCAGAAACAGCCACTGACCTCCATCGGCCTGCAGATGGTCACAGAAATGCCATTGTGCATTGGCGTGTCTTATCCTGCCACTGAACTTGGATCCTGGGCTGGCATGTGGAAGCAGAATTACCACTTAGCTTTGGCGTGTAGGAGCCCAATGCAGAACTCAGATCCAGGGTCGGCAGATGGATGCAGAAATGACACTGGGCCTTGGCATGTCAAAGCCTGCCACTGAACTCGGATTCTGGGACCTCAGAAGAAACCATAACTGCCACTGGGATCTGTGTGTAGGAGCTCGGCCTGGCATTCAGATCCCGAGCACAGATCACTGTTGTCAGATGACTGTATTCTGTGACGACGAATGGAACTGCAAAAAAAAAACCTGGCAACCTGGGCCTGGTGATAGACACAGAACTGCCACTGGGTCTTTTCATTTCGGAGCCTGTTGCTGAACTCGGATCCTGTACTGGCAGATGGACAGAGAACTGCCACTGGGCCTTGACATGTGGGAGATGGCCATCGAACTCAGATCAGGTGCATAGATCACTGGTGTCAGATGACTCTAAGCAGTGATGATGAATGGAACCAGAAACAGCCCTTGGCCTACATGGGCAAGCAGATGGACACAGAATTGCCACCGTGCCTCAGCATTTCAGAACCCTTTGCCACACTCAAATCCTGGGCTAGCAGATAACCACACATCTGCCCCTGGACCTGGGCATGTCGGAGCTCATGCAGAAATTGAATCCAGTACATAGATCACTGGAGTCAGATGACTCTAACTAGTGAAGACACATGGAAGCCGAAACAGCCCCTGAACTCTATGGTCTGGCAGATGGACACAAAACTACCATCAGGACTGGTGTTTTAGAGCCTGTTGCTGAACTCGGATCCTGAGCTGGCAGGTTGACACAGAACTGCCACTGGGCCTTGGCATGTCATAGAATGCCATCGAACTCGGATCATGCGCTCAGATCACAAATGTCAGATGAATCTAAGCACTAACGATGAATGAAACTGGAAATACAACTTGGCTTACCTGGGCCAGCAGAGGACACAGAACTGCCATGGGACTCGGCATAAAGGAACCATTGCAGAACTTTGATCTGTCACACAGATCACTGGTGTCAGATTACTCTAAGCAGTGATGACTAATGGGACCAGAAACTTCTCCTGGCCCACCTCAGCCAGCAGATGGACACAGAATTGCCACTGTGCCAAAATATTTTAGAACCAGTTGTCCAACTCAGATCCAGTGCTGTCAGATAAACACAGAGCTGCCACTGGGTGTTGGCATTTCCGAGCCTGCAGCCGAACTCATATCAGGAGCAAAGATCAATGGTGTCAGATGACTTTAAACAGTGATGACAAATGGAACTGGAAATAAAACCTGTCTTACCTGGGCTGGCAGATGGACACAGAAATGCCATTGGGCCTCTGTGTGTCCAATGCCTCCACCAAACTCATATCAGGAGCAAAGATTAATAGTGGCAGATGACTGTAAGCAGTGATGACTAAAGGAACTGGAAACAGAACCTGGTTTACCTGGTACGCCGGATGAACATAGAACAGCCACTGGGCGTCCGTGTGTCATATACCTCAGCCACACTTGGATCCTGGGCCATTATATGGATGCAGAAATTCCAATGAGACTCGGCGTGTCATATACCACCGCCAAAATTGGATCCTGGGCCAGCATATGAATGCAGAACGGCCACTGGGCCTCGGCGTGTCCAAGGCCTCCACAGAACGTGGATACGGAGCAAAGATCACTGGTGTCAGAAGACTCTAAGCGGTGACAATGAATGGAACCAGAAACATCACCTGGACAACCTGAGCCAGGAGATGAACAAAGAACTGCCACTGGGCATAGGTGTGTAGGATTTCACTGCCAAAACTGGATCCAGTACACAGATCATTAGTGTTAGATGATTCTAAGCAATGACGTTGAATGGCAACAGAAAAGGCCATGACATCCATGGGCCTGAAGATGGACCCAGATCTGCCTCTGGGCCTCAGAGTTTTAGAGATTGCTGATGAACTCGGATCCTGTGCCAACATATGGATTTAGACCTGCCACTTGGCATTGGCGTATCCGAGCCCGCAGTCGATCTTGGATCAGGAGCAATGATCACTGGTGTCAGATGACTCTAAGCAGTGACAACGAATGGAACTAGAAACATCGCCTGGTCACCTGGGCCAGCAAAAGACACAGAATTGCCACTGGGTCTTGCCATGTGGGATCTCGCTGCCATACTTGGATCCTGTGCACAGATCACTGGTGTCAGATGGTTCTAACCAGTGACGATGACAAGAAGCAGAAATACCCCTGGACTCCTGGATCTGGCACATGGACACAGAAATGCCAATGGTTCTTGGCGTTCCGTAGCCTGTTGTTGAACTCAGATTCTGGGCTGGCAGATGGACACAGAATATCCACTGGGCCTCGACGTGTTGGAGAATGCCATAGAACTCAGATCAGGTGCACAAATCATTGGTTTCAAATGACTCTAAGCAGTGATGATGAATATAACCAGAAACATCCACTTGCCCACCTGCGACAGCGGATGGACACAGAACTGATACTTGTGCCTCGGTATTTTAGAACCCATTGCCAACTCAGATCCTCTGCTGGCAGACAAACACAGAGCTGGCACTGGGCCTTGGTGTTTCCGTGCCCACAGCCAAACTCAGATCAGGAGCAAGGATCAATGTTGTCAGATGACTCTAAGCAGTAACAATGAATACAACCAGAAATATCACCTGGCCTACTTGGGCCAGTGGATGAACAAAGAACTGCCACTGGGTATCTGTGTGTAGGATCTCGTTTCCAAAACTGGATCCAGTGCACAGATTACTGGTGTTCAATGACTCTAAACAATGTCAATGAATAGAACCAGAAAAATCGCCTGACCAATCTGGGCTGGTGAAAGGACACAGAATTGCCACTGGGACTGGGTGCGTTGGATCCCACAGTAGAACTTGCTGTAGATCCTGGGCCAACATATGGATGCAAAAATGCCACTGGGCTTCGGCATTTCAGAGCCCATTGCCAAACAGCATTGAATGGTTTTTCCATGGTAACAGTAGCAGCTAGATTCCCTTAAACATAAGATGTAATTCCCATGGAGGGGGCTGAAGGATGCTCGTTACCTAACATCTCAGAAGACAGAGTCAGCCTTAACTCATCAACAATTGTGAAACAAAGAGTGCCCGAAACAATGACACGATGCAGGGGGTCCGAAAAGTGGCACGACGAAAATCCCAAAGTTGTAAATCTGATATACACAGGTGATTCAGCAAATGTGGTGGTAGATCTCTTCCTTGCGATATACACTGACCTCATGAGGTTTTTCAATGTTTGATCAATACCGGAAAGGGTATCTGCTGTCCCGCGTGATCGTCTCGCCAGCAAGAACGACACAGGACACTCGGATCCTTCTGCAGTAAAGCTTTAATGCATCTTGAGAGACAGATGATCAGCTTCTGATTAGGGAGACCCTGAGCCAAGAATCCCGTCCCCTTATAAAGGCTCATAAGCTCCGTGCAGTGCGTGTACAGCTGGGATAGGTGGAGAACTCATCACACTATATGACGCCACAGGAGAGGCAAGACAAGGCAAGTGGAAAAACACTGGGCACATGCCCACCAACGTTGTTTACTTGATCCGGCAGCGGATGTCAGCGCCATCTTGTAATGGCGAATGTGAGTGTGGCTCCTCACAATCTGCAATGTTTCACTCAACCGACCCAGGGTATGGAGAGAGTTCACAGACAGAGAGCCTCTGTGGCTTTGACAGCACGAGTTGGTCATTGGTTTTTGTGGAAGGGGAAAGCACTCTATGGAGAGGGAACCCTGAGCAATGGAACCAGGAATCTTAGAATGTCCATGAACTTTAGATTTTCTGACATGTTTGGAGAGGTTGATGGTTGAGAAAGGAGAAGAGATGAAGTGTGTCAGAGAAAGAATACAGAGAGAACAAAGCAGAGAGTAATTGGAATTTTACAGTGAGAATGATAAATTGGTTGTGGGAAGTGATCTGTCTTTTACAGGGTCCTATTACCCTGCGTGCAGAACTATTACCCATGGTACCCTGGACTGAGCAGAGTTCTTGCTCAGTGAGTGCAGCCTTCCAAATGTCATGGGCAGGTACACAGATGCCAGGACCTTCATTCCCACCATAATTTATTATGTAAATTTGGGGTCTTGGTCTTGGCCACATTGGGATAACGATGTCGAGTTCTAAAGACAACTTCTTTGTGATGAAATGGCATTGACCAAATTTGGGGGCCATGGGAATAGTGGGGTACTACCATGTCCTGGAGTCCCAGGTTGCTCCAAGAATTTCCATTATGTGTGGCACTGTCTTGGAATGTCAGCACTTTAGGAGATCAGGTTAAGTTTAGAAAACAAAATATTTCTTATATCTTGGTGACAGATGGTTGCATGGACAGATGAAGGAGGGTTTTCCCAGGGAAGTAACAGATGAGCAAGAGAGGAATCTCGGAACATTGGGAAGCTGAATACTATTTATCTGGATTGAAACTTTGAACCTTTTTGCATGGGTCGCATTCAACTCACTGGAAATTACTTGAACACATTGTGGTTTCCAAAAACATGAATTAGAGACATATCAGCTGCCTTTTTTGATACAAGCATCTTGACTGAAAGAATTCGCATGTTTGAATAGAAGGGTATCTATGGGACAAAAAGCACCTTAATTTTACAATTTTAGAGTGGTTTGGCATGTTCTTCAATACTCTGACAGAGACAGAAACACACACAGCAAGGGAGACCCATGTAAACAGACAGACAAAAGGATCAGATTTGGTAGAGAACAGTCCTGAGGAAGTCCAGAGCAGCGGCTATTCTTCCACCTTGCAGAGGCAAGTAATGAAGGCCAGAGAGAGGGTGAGAGATTGGGACAGAGAGAGAGAGAGAGAGAGAGAGAGAGAGAGAGAGAGAGAGAGAAAATAAGAGGGTCAAAGTGAGTCAGAATATGTCTTTAACTGGGTACTTTAAAGCTGCTTTCAGAATTAGTAACCATGGATGCCTGGATTGACAGAGGAATGCCTGAGTGAGTGCATCAAGCCAGGTGCCATGGACAAGTCAACCTGATGCCTGCACCTTTCATTCCTACTTTCCCTGAATACTGAATGTTGGGGTTTTAGTAATGGCAATTTAGGGAATACGGATATTGAGTTCTCAAGATTGCATCCTGCTGAAGGTCATTGACAATAATGGGGATGGAGAATGATGTGGTATCACCATATCCTGGAATATCTGTTTGTTCTTTCTTGGACAGGACAGGTAGTACTCACTCAGTTCTCCTACAACTCAACAGATGTCAGCAGTGTAGGAGATGAAGTTAAGTTTAGAAACAAAATGTTTCTTAAGTCCTGGTATCAGAGCAGTGGTAGGAGAGATGATGAGGTGATTCTCGGGAGAGATGAAGAAGAAAGGAATCTGGAATCATAAAAAGGCTGAATTCTATTTTTCTGGAGTGCATCTTTGGACCTGTTTTCATGGGTCCCATTCAGCACCCTGAACCTTAATTTTGCCATTTTAGAGAAGTTTCGTATGCTCTTGAGTACTCAGGCAGAGAGACAGTAGACACACACAAATTCACACAGGGTGCTGAGGCTAAAACAAAGGACTACACAGAGACAGAGACTTTGGCTTAGCGTGGCAGGCAAACACATTGCAAAGCAGTTAGAATTATAGACTCCCACCCAGGGTGTAGAGACATATACAGAGAGACACAGACAGTGAGAGACAGAGATACACAGAGACAGAAACATAGACAGAGACAATGAGTGCTAGAGAGAGAGTTAAAGAATGAAAAGGAAGACAGACACACAGACAGTCCATGGCTCAATTTAGGCTTGGATAAGTGCATTATACATCCAGAGTCTGGCTACCAACATAATCATGGAAGAAACTGTCTCTGACTAATGAACTCAGACCTGCTGCTGACATCATCTCTTGCACCCAAGTAGATGCAGTCACATGATCTTTCAATCTAATCTAAGAAATGGAAATTAAACCTTGCTGAAGAAGGTAACCATGGAAAACTCATCTTTTTCACAGTAATGTGATTCCTTTCGTTCTCTTAGTCTATTTATGTACTTCTTAGGGTATTTGATATTGTTCCACAAAATGTCATTGGACTGTTTTTCCACGGTAACTGGAAAAATTGTTTCCCTTAAACATAAGATGCACTTCCAATGTGGGTGGCTGAAGGAGGCTTGGTATCCAACATCTCAGAAGATGCAGTCAGCCTTAACTCATCGACAATTGTGGAACAAAAAAATGTCCGAAACATTGAGACGACACAGGGGACCGAACAGTGGAGGGAAAAATATCCCAATGTTGTAAGTCTGACACCCACAGGTGATTCAGCGAATGTGGTGGTGGACCTATTCCTTGGGAAACACCCTGCCCTCTTGGCGTGTTTTAGGATTTGGTCAGCTCCAGAAAATATCTCTGCGATGTCCTGTTCAACCGAGCCTGGGTATGGAGAGATTTCACAGAGAGAGAGAGCCTCCATGGCTTTCACAGCTCCTGAGTTGGTCATTTGTTTACATGGAAGGGGAAAGCTCGCTATGGATATGGAACCCTGAGCAATGGAACAGGAATCGTAGAATGTCCATGAATTTTAGATTTTCTGACATGGTTGGAGAGGGTGAGTGGGGGAGACAGGAGAATTTATGAAGAAGTTCAGAGGTAGATACCAGAGAGAAGATAGCAGAGAGGACTTGGAATTTGACAGAGAATAATACATTAGTTGTGGGTAGGGATCTGTCTTTTAAAGGGTCCTATAACCCTGCCAGCATACTTAGTACCCATGGAACCTTGGACCTAACAGAGTACTGACTGAGTGTGTGCACCCTTCCCGGTTTCATAGACAGGACAGATGCCAACACCTTCATTCCCACCTTCATTTATTATGGAAATTTGGGGTCTTAAACTTGGCAACATTGGGAATAACGATGTTGAGTTCTCAAGATTGTTTCTTTTTGATGAAAGGACATTGACCAACTTAGGGTGCCTTGAGAATAATGGGGTACTATCACATCCTGGAATACCTGGTTGCCCCAGTTATTTCCAGAATGTGTGGCTCTGTCTTGAGAATTCTATGCCTCTGCAGATATCAAGTGTAGGAGATGAAATTAAGTTTAGAAAACAAAGTATTACTTAACTCCTTGAGACAGAGGGTTGCATGGTCATATGATGGAGGGTTTTCCCAGGGAAAGGTACCAGATGAAGAGGAGAGGAATCTGGGATCATTGAGGGAATGAATATTATTTATCTTGAGTGAATCTTTGGACCTCTTTGCATGGGTTCCATTCAGCTCTCTGGAACTTACAGGAAAACGTTGTGTTTGCCACAAACATAAATTGGAGATATACCAGCTGGCTTTTTTGATACAAGAAGATTGGCTGAAAGCAGTCACATGTTTGAAAAAGAAGTGTATCTATAGCACAATAAAAAAGCCTCTTTATGTTGCCATTCTACTGTGGTTATCATGCTCTTCAATACTCTGACAGATAGAGAAGAAAACACAGACAGAATTGGAGACACATACTGACAGAGACAAAAGGAACAGATTTGGTAGAGTACATTCCTGAGCAATTCCAGAGCTACCTGTATTCATCCAGGTTGCTGAAGAAAAGACAGAAGGACAGAGAGAGTGTGAGAGACTGGGAGAAAGTGAGAGAGAGAGAGAGAGAGAGAGAGAGAGAGAGAGAGAATGAGAGAGAGAGACAGAAAGACAGAGACAGAGAGAGGCACAGTTAGCAGGCAGGTCCAGTTCAATTCAGGTAGATTTATAGCAGACAACAAGGGTAAAGTGACATACACACAGAGAGAGTGACAGGGAGTGATTGAGAGTTAGAAGTGAAAATTCAAACAACAGAGAGACAAACAGAAAAACAAAAAGTTAGTTTAGGCAGAGATATGTGTACACAAGTTTCATGGGTGGGTGATGTCTGCTTCATCGTCTGTCTTGCTTCTGACATCATTTGGTACATCCAAGTACCTGCAGTCCAATGATCCTTCAATCTATTCTAAGATACATAATTTAAATCTTCCTGAAATGAGCTACCTTGCAAAACTCAAATTTAATTCATTAATGTGTGTCTTTTCATTTTGTTAGTTCATTAATGAACATCCTGGGGTATTTGACATTCCTCCATTGAAGCATTTGAACAGTTTTTCTAATGTTACGTTAACCTGAAGGATGCCTTAATAATAAGATGGATTTCCCATGGGCCCGGAACAAAAAGGCTTAGTACTCTGAACTCAGAACTCAGAGTCAGCATGAAGTCATGTGCAAGGGCAGAACAAAATGTCTGAACATTCAAGATGACAGAGAATACCTAATATTGGAGGGGAGAAACTTCCGAATTCATAATGCTGAAAACACAAATGATTCTGCAAACGTGTTGTTGGAACTCAGCCTTGGCATACATACCAAACTAAAGGGGTTTCTCACAGTTTGGTCAGTCTGAGAAAATGATCTCTGCAGTTTCCCGCTCATCCAAGCATGGGCACTATGAGAGATCACAGAGAGAGACACTCCATGGATTTCTCAGTGATACTGTTGGTGTTTTGTGTACGTTGAAGGGGAAAGTACCAAATGGAAACTGAACACTGAGCAATGGAAAACCTACCTATGAAATTCCATGAACCAAGGATTTAAGACAGGGTAGGAGAGAGTGAGTTGAAAAGAGAGGAGAAGATGCAAAGAGGGTCAGAGAAATAGCAAAGAGCAGACAGGGGATAGGAAATGGAAGATGAAAGGGAGAGACAGAGAGAGACACAGAGAGAGAGAGATACAGAGAGAGAGAAACAGAGAGAGAGAGAAAGGGATACATACAAAAGGACCGATAAAAGCTCAGTTTCAGTGGAGACCAGACCACAAGTACAGCTTCAGGTATTCACCCAGGGTGCAGAGGCAAAAACAGAGGACTAGAGAGCCAAGAGTGAGCGAGAGAGAGAGAGAGAGAGAGAGAGAGAGAGAGAGAGAGAGAGAGACTTTGTTTTCGTATAGCAGGCAAATACATTGAAAAGCAGTTAGATTCCCACCCAGGCTGTAGAGACATATACATATAGAGACACATACAATGAGAGACAGAGCTACACAGAGAAAGAGACAGGGACAGTGAGTGAGAGAGTGAGAGGTAGAGAATGAAAGGCAGACAGACAGACACACAGACATTCCAAGTCTTAGTTTAGGCTAGGATAAGTGCATTTTTCATCCAGAGGTAGGCTCCCAACATACTCATGGAGAAAGCTGTCTCTGCCTTATGAACTCTGTCCTACTGCTGACAACATCATTTCATGAAACCAACTATCTGCAGTATAATGATCTTTCAATCTAAACTAAGAAATGGAATTTAAACTTTCCTTGAATAAGCTAACCATGCAAATCTCACCTTTTTTACAATAATGTGATTCGTTTCATTTTCTTAGTCCACTTATGTACTTCTTAAGGTATTTGACTATGCTCCACTACATGGCATTGAACATTTTTTTCGCGGTAACAATAGCAGCTAGATTCCCATAAACATAAGATGTAATTCCAATGGGGGTGGCAGAAGGAGGCTCTGTACTCAACATCTCAGAAGACGGTGTCAGCCTTAACTCATCGACAATTGCGGAACAAAACATTCCTGAACCATTGAGACGACACAGGGTTCCAAACAGTGGAGAGAAGAAACTCACAAAGTTGTAAGAGAAGAAACTCCCAAACCCACTGGTGATCCAGCAAATGTGGTGGTGGAACTCATCTTGGGAAACACACTGTCCTCATGGGGTGTTTCTGCATTTGGTCAGCTCCACAAAATATCTCTGCCATGTCCCACTCTACTGAGCCTTGGTATGGAGAGAGTTCACAGAGGGAGAGCCTCCATTGCTTTGCCTGCTCCATAGTTGGTCATTTGTTTACGTGGAAGGGGATAGCTCACTATGGAGACAGTATCCTGTGCAATGGAATAGGATTCTTAGAATGTCCATGAACTTTAGATTTTTCTGACATTGTTGGATACGGTGAGTCGGGGAGAAAGGAGAAGAGATGAAGAGGCTCAGAGAAGATAACAGAGAGGATAGCAGAGACAAAATGGAAGGTGGCAGAGAGAATAATGCATTAGTCTTGGATAGGGATCTGTCTTTTAAAGGGTCTTATAACTCTGGTGGCAGACTTATTAACCATGGAACCCTGGACTGAACAGAGTACTTGCTGAGTGAGTGTACCCTTCCAATTTTCATGGGCAGGACTGATGTCAAGACCTTCATTCCCACTTTCATTTATTATGGAAATTTTGGTCTTAAACTTGGCAACATTGGGAATAAAGATGACGAGTTCTCAAGTCTGCTTCTTTTTGAAGCCATGACATTGACCATATTTGGGGGCCCTGTGAATAGTGGGGTACTACCACATCCTGGAGTACCTGGATGCTCCAAGAATTTCCAGAATGCTCTGTCTTGGGTATCCTAAGCCTCGACAGATATCAGCAGTGTAGGAGATGAGGTTAAATTTAGAAGACAAGATATTTCTTAAGTCCTGGTGACAGAGGGTTTCATGGTCAAATGATGGAGGCTTTTCCCAGAGAAAGGTACCAGAGGATGAGGAGAGGAATCTGGGCTCATTTTGGGAAAGAATACTATTTATCTTGAATGAATTTTTAGAAATTTTTGCATGGGTGCCATTCAGATCAACGGAACTTACAGGAAAATATTTGGAGTGCCAAAAACATAAATTGGAGACACATCTCCTGCCTTCTTTTGATACAAACAACTTGGCTGAATGCATTCACATGTTTGAAAAAGAACCATATCTCAAGGACAATAAAAAGCTCCTTAATTTTGCCGTTTCTCAATACTCTAACACAGAGAGAGAAACACACACAGCAAGGGAGATACATACTGAAAGTGATACAAAAGGATCACACTTGGTAGATAACAATCTTGAGCAAGTCAAGAGTTACTGTATTCATGCAGGTTGTGGAGGAAAAGACAGAAGGCGAGAGAGAGGGTGAGAGATTGGGAGAGAGCGAGAGTAAGAGGAACACAGAGAGACAGAGAAGGGGGGGCTCATCTTCCAGGGAGTCCCAGTGAAATTCAGGTAGAGTTATAGCGGGCAGCCCACCAGGGTGAAGGGACATACACAGCGAGACAGTGACAGTGATTGATAGACAATTAGAGTTGACAATTCAGACATACAGACAGAAAGACAGACAAACCAACGATTAGTGGAGGCTGAGATATGTGAAATCCAGTCCACTGGTGGACTTTCTCATACTCAAGGAGTATGCTATCTCTGCCTCATGAACTCTGCTTTGCTTCTGAAATCATTTGATGCACCCAAGTACCTGCAGCGCAATGATAGTTCAATCTAATCTAAGATATGGAATTTAAACCTTCCTGGAAAAACCTACCATGCAAAACTCAAATTTCCATCAGTAATGTGTGTCTTTTCATTTTGTTTGTCTATTATGCACAACCTGGGGAATAGGACATTCCTCCTTAAAAGCATTTGAACAGTTTTTCCAAGGTAACAGTAACCGAAATTATGCCTCAATCATAAGATGTATTTCCCCTGGGCTAGGCCGAAGAAGGTTTGTTACTCCTAATCTCAGAACTCAGAGTCTGTTTGAACTCATGGACAAAGGCAGTACAAAATGCCTGAACATTCAAGTTGACACAAAATACCTATTATTGGAGGGAAGAAACTGCTGAATTCATGATCCTGAATTCACAAATGATTCAGCGAATGTGGTGTGGGACCACATCCTTTGGATAAACACCGACCTGAAGGGGTGTCTCACAGTTTGGTCAATCTGAGAGAATGATCACTGTGGATTCCAAGCCATCAAAGCCTGGGCATGGTGAGAGATCACAGAGAGAGACATTGCATGGCGTTCTCAGCAATAGTGTTGGCCTTTAGTGTACATTCAAGGGGAAATGTATGAAATGGAAACTGAACACATGGCTATTGAAAACCTACCTATGAAATTCCATGAACCAAGTATTTCAGACAGGCTGGGAAAGCCTGAGTTGGGGAGAGAGGAGAAGAGACAAAGAGGGTCAGAAACATAGGAAAGAGCAGATAGCAGATAGGAACTTGAAGATAAGAAGGACAGTGAGAGAGAGAGAGTCAGAGAGAGAGAGGGTGAGAGAGAAGGAGAGAGAGTGAGAGAGAGACAGAGAGATAGAGAGACAGAGTGACAGAGAGAGACTAAGAGAGCATAAGGGGTTCGGGGTCTGTCTTTTAACTGGTTCTTTTATAGAAGCCTGCAGACTTAGTATCCCTGAAAGCTGGACTGAACAGAGTACTGCCTGAGTGACTGAATCATGCCAGGTGCCTTGCACAGGCCAGCCTGATGCCTTCACCTTTCATTCCTACTTTCGCTGAAAACTGATTGTTGGGTTGTTAGAAATGGCAATTTAGGGAATAAGGATACCTAGTTCTCTAGATTGAATCCTGCTGAATTAGGGCATTGTTCAACATTGGGGACCTGAGAATGTTGTGGTAGTACCACATCCTGGATTATCTGTTTGTTCCTTTCTTGGACAGGCCAGGTAGCACTCACTTGGGTCTCCTTGACCTCAACGGTGGAGATGAAGTTAAGTTTAGAACTGACACTGGGCCTTGATATGTCAGAACCAGCCGCCAAACTCGCATCAGGAGCAAAGATCACTGGTATCAGAAAACTCTAAGCAGTGAAAACAAATGGAACCAGAAACATCCCCTGGCCTACCCGGGCCAATTGATGGATAGAGAATTGCCACTGGACCTCGGCTTGTCAGATCCCTAAGCAGAAATCAGATCCTGGGCGGGCAGATGGAGGCAGAACAGCCACTTGTCTTTGGCATGCCAGAGTCTGTCCCAGAACTCGGATCCATAGAAGGCAGATAGATGCAGAATTGCCACTGGGCCTGGATGTGTCGGAAATGCATCTGAACTTGCACTTTGGGCCAGCAGATTGAGGCAGAAATGCAACTGGGCTTTGGTGTGTCAGAGCCCACCGCAGACCTTGGGTACAGGAAAGGAAGATGGATGCAGAACTGCCACTGAGCCTCGTAGTGTTCGATTCAGGAACCAAACTTGGATCCTGGGGAGGCAGATTGAAGGAAAAATGCAAGGATGCTTTGGCACGTTGGAGCCCACCACATAACTTGGATGCAGGGACGGCAGATGGATGCAGAACTGACACTGTGCATCAATGTGTTGTATGCCGCCTCTGAACTGAGATTCTGGGCCAACTTTTAGATGTGGAACTACCCTTCGGCCTTGGTGTATCAGAGCCTGCTCCCGAATTGGGATCAGGCGCTTTGATCACTGGTGTCAGTTGACCCTAATCAGTGGTAATGAATGGAATGGAAACAGCCCCTGGTCTACCTGGGCCAGCAGATGGTCACAGAACTGCCACTGGGACTTGTAATTTGGAGTTCACTGACGAACTCTGATCCTGGGCTAACAGATGGACACAGAATTGCCACTGGTCCTTGGCGTTTCAGAGAACGCTGTTGAATTCAGATCAGTCCCATAGAACACTGGTGTCAGATGACTCTGGGCAGTGATGATGAATGGAACCAAAACAGCCCTTGGCCTACCTGGGCAAGCAGATGGACATAGAATTGCCAATGTGCCTCAGCATTTCAGAACCCTTAGCAGAACTCTGCTCCTGGGCTAGCAGATAACCACACAGCTGCCACTGGCCTGGGCATGTCGGAGCTCATTGCAGAAATCTGATCCAGTGCATTGATCACTGGTGTCAGATGTCTCTTAGCAGTAAAGACACATGGAAGCTGAAACAGCCCCTGAACTCCCTGGTCTGGCAGATGGACAAAAAACTGCCACCAGGCTTGGAGTTTCAGAGCCTGTTGCTGAACTCAGATCCTGAACTGGCAGATCAACACAGAACTGCCACTGGGCCTTGACATGTCATAGAATGTCATTGAACTCAGATCATGCGCTCAGATCATAGGTGTCAGATGAATCTAAGCACTAACAATGAATGGAACTGGAAATACAACCTGGATTACCTGGGCCAGCAGAGGTCACAGAACTGCCATGGGACTTGGCATAAAGGAACCATTGCAGAACTTGGATCTGGCACACAGATCACTGTTGTCAGATTACTCTAAGCATTGGTGACTAATGGAACCAGAAACATCGCCTGGCCCAACTTAGCCAGCAGATGGACACAGAATTGCCACTGTGCCAAAATATTTTAGAACCAGTTGCCCAACTCAGATCCAGTGCTGTCAGATAAACACAGAGCTGCCACTGGGTCTTGGCGTTTCCGAGTCTGCAGCCGAACTCATATCAGGAGCAAAGATCAATGGTGTCAGATGACTGTAAACAGTGATGATAAATGGAACTGGAATCAGAACCTGGCTTACCTGGGCAGGCAGATGGACACAGAAATGCCATTGGGCCTTGGCACGTCAAAGGCTTCCGCTGAACTCATATCAGGAGCAAAGATCAATAGTGGCAAATGACTGTAAGCCTTGATGACTAAAGGAACTGAAAACAGAACCTGGTTTACCTGGTACACCAGATGAACACAGAACTGCCACTGGGCGCCCGTGTATCGTAAACCGCCGCCAAACTCGGATCCTGGGCCATCATATGGATGCAGAAATGCCCCGGGGCCTCGGAGTGTCATATACTACCATAGAACTTGGATCCAGGGCCAACATATGGAAGCAGAACTGACCCTGGGCCTCGGTGTGTCCAAAGCCTCGACCGAACTTGGATCAGGAGCAAAGATCACTGGTGTCAGATGACTCTAAGCAGTGATGATGAATGGAACCAGAAACATCACCTGGCCTACATCGGCCAGAGGACAAAGACCTGCTACTGGGCTTCGGTTTGTAGGATCTCGCTGCCAAAACTGGATCCAGTGCACAGAATACTGTTGTCAGATTACTATAATCAATGACGATGAATGGAAACAGAGACACCTCCTGACCTCCATGGGCCTGCAAGATGGACCTAGAACTGCCACTGGTCCTCAGTGTTTTGGAGGCTGCTGATGAACTCGGATCCTGACCCTACATGTGGATTCAGAACTGTCACTGGGCACCGGCATATCCAAGCCCCAGCCTAACTAGGATATGGAACAAAGATCACTGGGGTCAGGTGACTCTAAGCAGTGATGGTGAATGGAACCAACAGCAGCCCCTGACCTCCATGGGCTGGCAGATGAACACAGAACTCCCACTGGTCCTGGATATGTAGGATCTCGATGCCAAACCTGGATCCGGTGCACAGATCACTGGTTTCAGATGACTCTATAAAGTGAAGATGAATGCAACTGGAAACAGAACCTGGCTTACCTGTGCCAGCAGAGGATACAGAATTGCCACTGGGCTTTGGCGTGAGGATGCCACTGCAGAATTTGAATCTGGCACACTGATCAATGGTTACGACGAATGGAAACACAAACATAACCTGGCCACCTGGGCCAACAAAGGACACAGAATTGCCACTGGGCCTGGCCTTGTAGGATCTTGCTGCCAAACTTGGATCCCATGCACAGATCACTGGTGTCAGATGATTCTAATCAGTGATGACCACGGGAAGCAGAACCAGCCCCTGGACTCCCGGGTCCGGCAGATAGACACAGAAATGACAATGGGCATTGGCGTTCTATAGACTGTTGCTGAACTTGGATCCTGGACTGGCAGATGGACACAGAAATGCCAAAGTGCCTTGGTGTGTGGGAGAATACCATCGAACTCATATCAGGTGCACAGATCATTGGTGTCAAATGACTATAAGAAGTGACTATGAATGTAACCAGAAACATCCCCAGGACCACTTAGGCCAACGGATGGACACAGAACTGCCACTGTGCCTTGATTTTTAGAACCCGTTGCAGAACTCAGATCCTATGCTTGCAGATAAACACCAAGCTTCCACTGGGCGTTGGCATATCCGAACCTGCATCCAAACTCAGAAGCAAAGTCAATGATGTCAGATGACTGTAGGTAGTGACGAAAAATGAAACTGGTAACAGAACCTGGATTACCAGAGATGGCAGATGGACACAGAACTACCCTTGGGCCTCGGCTTGTCCAAGGCCTGCCCCGAACTCATATCAGAAGCAAAGATCAGTGGTGGCAGGTGACTGTAAGCAGTGATGAGAAATGGAACTGGAAACAGAAAGTGGTTTACCTGGGCCAGCAGAAAGACACAGAACTGCCACTGGGCCTCGGTGTGTCTTATAATACCACTGAACTCGGATCGTGGGACACCATATGGATCCAGAACTGCCACTGGGCCTCGGCGTGTCCAAGGCCACAACAGAAAATGGTTCAGGAGCAAAGATCACAGGTGTCAGATGCCTCTAAGCAGTGACAACGAAGGAACCAGATACAACACCATGTGGGATCTCGCTGCCTACTAGTATCCCATGCACAGATCAATGGTGTTAGATGGCTCTAACCAGTGATGACAACAGGAAGCAGAAATACCCCTGGACTCTCGGGTCCGGCACATGGACACAGAAATGCCAATGGGCCTTGGCCTTCTGTAACCTGTTGCTGAACTTGGATCCCGGGCTGGCAGATGGACACAGAACTTCCACTGGGCCTCGGCGTGTCAGGGAATGCCAACGAACTCAGATCAGGTGCACACATCATTGGTTTCAAATGACTCTAAGCAGTGACGATGAATATGAACTGAAATATCCCGTTGCCCAACTGCGCCAGCAGATGGACACACAACTGCTTTAACTTATCGACAATTGTGGAACAAATAGTGCCCGAACAGATGAGACAATGCAGGGAAACGAAAAGTGGAGGGAAGAAACTCCAAAAGTTGTAAATCTGATAAACAGAGGTGATTCAGCAAATGTGGTGGTAGATCTCTTCTGTGGGATACACACTGACTTCATGGGGTATTTCAATGTTTGATCAATACCAGAAATAGGTAACTGCAATGTTTCACACAACCGAACCTGCATATAGAGTGAGTTCACAGAGAAAGCGAGCCTCTATGGCTTTCACAGCACCAGAGATGGTCACTTGTTTATGTGGAACGGGAAAGATCTCTATGGAGATGGAACCCTGAGCAATGGAACAAGAATCTTAGAATGTCCATGAACATTAGATGGTGTGACATGGTTGGAGAGGGTGATGGGGGAGACAGGAGAAGAGATGAAGAGGGAGGAACTTCATTCCACTTAAATTTACTATGTAAATTTGGGGTCTTAGACTTGGACACATTGGGAATATCCATGTCGAGTTCTAAAGATTGCTTCTTTTTTATGAAATGGCATTGACCAAATTTGGGGGCCCTGAGAATAGTAGGGTACTACCTCACCCTGGGGTCCATGGATGCTCAAAGAATTTCCAAAATGTGTGGCACTGTCTTGGGATGTCAGCAGTGTAGGAGATGAGGTTAAGTTTAGAAAACAAAATATTTCTTATGTCCTGGTGACAGAGGGTTGCATGGTCAGAAGATGGAGGATTTTCCAAGGGAAGTACCAGATGACAACGAGAGGAATCTGGGAACATTGAGAGCCTGAATAGCCTTTTTGCATGAGTCCCATTCAGCTCACTGGACCTTACATGAAAACTTTGGGTATGCCAAAAACATAAATTGGAGACACTTCCACTGCCTTTTGTAATACAAGCAACTTGACTGACAGCAATCACATGTTTGAAAAAGAATATCCATAGGACAATAAAAAGAACCTTGAATGTTGCCATTTCAGAGTGGTTTAGCATGCTCTTCAATACTCTGAAAGAGACAGAAACACACACAGCAAGTGAGCAACATGCAAACAGACAAAAGGATCAGATTTGGTAGAGAACAGTCCTGAGGAAGTCCAGAGCTGCTGCTATTCATCCAGGTTGCAAAGGCAAAGACATAAGGCCAGAGAGAGCGTAAGAGACTGGGACACACACACACACACACACACACACACACACACAGAGAGAGAGAGAGAGAGAGCGAGAGAGAGAGAGAGAGAAAGTAAGAAGGCCCAAGTGGGTAGAGAGTTGTCTTTAACAGGTACTTTAAAGCTGCTTTCAGAAATAGTAACCATGGGTGCCCGGATTGACAGAGGACTGTGTAAGTGAGTGCATCAAGCCAGGTGCCATGGACAAGTCAACCTGATGCCTGAACCTTTCATTCCTACTTTCCCTGAATACTGAATGTTGGGGTTTTAGTAATGGCAATTTAGGGAATATGGATATCGAGTTCTCAAGATTGGATCGTGCTGAAATAGGGCATTGACAAACATTGGGGACCTGAGAATGTTACGGTATCACCAAATCCTGGAATATCTGTTTGTTCTTTCTTGGACAGGACAGGTAGTACTCACTCAGTTCTCCTACAACTCAACAGACGTCAGCAGTGTAGGAGATGAAGTTAATTTTAGAAATAAAAGTGTTTCTGAAGTCCTGGTATCAAAGCAGTGATAGGACAGATGATGGGGTGATTCGCGAAAGAGAGATCCCAGATGATGAAGAAATGAATCTGGGATCATAGAAAAGCTGAATTCTATTTTTCTGGAGTGCATCTTTGGACCTGTTTGCATGGGTCCCATTCAGCACCCTGGACCTTAATTTTGCAATTGTAGAGAAGTTTAGCATGCTATTGAGTACTCAGGCAGAGAGACAGATAGACACACACACACACACACACAAACACACAAACATACATACACACACACACACACAAACACAGAGAAAGAGAGAGAGGGAGACAGATATATATATATATATATATATATATATATATATATATAGAGAGAGAGAGAGAGAGAGAGAGAGAAACACATACAAACAGACACATATTAGCTCAGTTTAGGTGGAGACCAGTCCAGAACACATACAGCTTCAGGTATTCACACTGAGTGGAGAGGCAAAAACAGAGGACTAGAGAGAGAGAGAGAGAGAGACAGAGACTTTGGCTTAGGGTAGCAGGCAAACACATTGCAAAGCCGTTAGAATTATAGACTCCCACTCAGATTGTAGAGACATATGCAAGGAGACACAGACTGTGAGAGACAGAGATACACAGAGACAGAGAAAGAGACAGAGACAGAGACAGTGAGTGCTAGAGAGAGAGTTAGAGAATGAAATGACAGACACACAGAAATTCCAAGGCTTGGATAAGTGCATTATACATCCAGAGGCTGGCTACCAAAATAATCATGGAAGATGCTGTCTCTGCCTAATGAACTCAGTCCTGCTGCTGACATCATCTCTTGCACCCTAGTAGATGCAGTCACTTGAAATTCCAATCTAATCTAGGAACTGGAATTTAAACCTTCCTGAAGAACCTAAACATGGAAAACTCACCTTTTTCACAGTAAAAAGAACCTTGAATATTGCCAATTTAGAGTGGTTTGGAATGCTCTTCAATACTCTGACAGAGACAGAAACACACACAGCAAGGGAGCCACATGCAAACAGACAGAAAAAAGGATCAGATTTGGTAGAGACCAGTCCTGAGCAAGTCCAGAGCTGCTGCTATTCATCCAGGTTGAAGCCACAAAGACAGAAGGCCAGAGAGATGGTGAGAGACTGAGAGAGAGAGAGAGAGAGAGAGAGAGAGAGAGAGAGAGAGAATAAGAGAGCCTAAGTGGTTGGGGATCTGTCTTTTAACAGGGTCCTTTAAAGCATCTTGCAGACTTAGTAACCATGGAAGCCTGAATTGACAGAGTAGTGCCTAAGTGAGTGTATCAAGCCAGGTGCCACGGACATGCCATCCTGATGCCTGGACCTTTCATTCCTACTTTCCCTGAATACCGAATGTTCAGGTTTTAAAATGGCAATTTAGGAAATATGGATATCGAGTTCTCAAGAGTGCATCCTGCTGAAGTAGGGTATTGACAATCATTGGGCACCTGAGAATGTTGTGGTAGCACGAAATCCTGTAATATCTGTTTGTTCCTTTCTTGGACAGGCCAGATAGCACTCACTCAGATCTCATAGACCTCAACAGACATCAGCAGTGTAAGAGATGAAGTTATGTTTACAAATAAAAGATTTCAGAAGTCCTGGTATCAGAGCAGTTATAAGACAGATATTAGGTGTTTCACGAAATACAGATCCCAGAGGATGCAGAAAGGAATCTGGTATCATAGAAAGGCTGAATACAAATTTTCTGGAGTGCATCTATGGAACTGTTTGCATGGGCCCATTCAGCACCCTGGACCTTAATTTTGCCATTGTAGAGAGGTTTAGCAAGCTCTTCAGTACTCAGAGATACAGACACACACACACACACACACACACACACACACAGAGAGAGAGAGAGAGAGAGAGAGAGAGAGAGAGAGAGAGAGAGATACAGGGAGGGAGAGCAGCAATTACAAACAGACAGTGAGTGCTAGAGGGAGATAACTCTAGAGAATGAAATGCAGACAGACACACAGACAGTCTAAGTCTTAATGTAGGCTTGGATAAGTGCATTATTCATCCAGAGGCTGGCTACCAACATACTCATGGAAGAAGCTGTTTTGCCTAATGAACTCAGTCCTGCAGCTGACGTCATCTCTTGCACCCAAGTAGATGCAGTCACATGATCTTTCAATCTAATCTACGAAATGGAAATTAAACCTTCCTGAAGAACCTAACCACGGAAAACTCACCTTTTTCACAATAATGTGATTCCTTTCGTTCTCTTATTCCATTTATGTACTTCTTAGGGTAATTGATATTGATCCACAAAATGGCATTGAACAGTTTTTCCACGGTAACAGTAGCAGCTGGATTGCCTTAAACATAAGATGCACTTCCAATGGGGGGTGGCTGAAGGAGGCTCGGTACCAACATCTCAGAAGACAGAGTCAGTCTTAACTCATAGACAATTTTGGAACAAAAAATGCCCAAACCGTGGTGACGACACAGGGGTCCGAACAGTGGAGGGAAAAATCTCCCAAAGTCTATATCTGAAAACACAGGTGATTCAACCAAAGTGGTGGTGGACCTCATCCTTTTGAAACACACTGTCCTCATGTGGTCTTGCAGCATTTGATCAGCTCCAGAAAAAGATCTCTGCAACCTCTCGCTCAACCAAGCCTGGGTATGGAGAGAGTTCCAGAGAGAGAGCCTCCATGGCTTTCACAGCTCCAGAGTTGGTCATTTGTTTACGTGGAAGGGGAAATCTCTCTATGGAGATGGAACCCTGAACAATGGAACACGAATCTTAGAATGTTCATGATCCTTACGTTTTTGACATGTTTGGAGAGGTTGGGTAGGGATCTGTCTTTTAAAGGGTCCTATAACCTTGCCTGCAGATTTATTACCCATGGAACCCTGGACTAAACAAAGTACTTGCTGAGTGAGTGCACTGTTCCAGGTATCCTGGGCAGGTAGCAGGATGACAGGACCTTCATTCCCACCTTCAATTATTATGGAAATTTTGAGTCTTAGAATTGGCAATATTTGGAAAAACAATGTCGAGTTCTCCAGACTGCTTCTTTTTGAATAAAGGGTATTGACCAATTTTGGGGGCCCCAAGAATAGTGGGGTACAACCACATCCTGGAGTACCTGGTTGGTCCACGGATATCCAGAGTGTATGGCACTGTCTTGGTCATCCTAAGCCTCGGCAGATGTCAGCCTTGTTGGAGATGAATTTAAGTTTATAAAACAAAATATTTCTTAATTCTTGGTGACAGAGGGTTGCATGGACAGATGAGGTAGGGTTTTCCCAGTGCAAGGTACCAGATGTTTATGAGAGGAATCTGGGAACATTGAGAGCCTGAAAACTATTTATCTGGAGCGAATGTTTGGACCTTTTTGAATGGGTCGCATTCAGATCACGGGAAGTTACATGAAAACTTTGGGTTTGCCAAAAACATAAATTTGAGACACTTCAGCTGCCTTTTTGATACAAGCAACTTGACTTCACATGTTTGAAAAAGAAGTATATCTATAGGACAATAAAAACACCTTAATTTTGCCATTTTAGAGTGGGTTAGCATGCTCTTCAATACTCTTACAGAGACAGAAACACACACAGCAAGGGAGACATATGCAAACAGACAGACAATAGGAACAGATTTTGTAGAGAACAGTCCTGAGCAAGTCCAGAGCTGCTGCTTTTCATCCAGGTTGCAGAGACAAAGACAGAAGACCCCAAAAAGCGTGAGAGACTGGGACAGAGATAAATAGAGGAAGAGGGAGAGAGTGAAACAGAGACAGAGACAGAGATTCAGAGTGAAAATAAGAGTGCCTAAGTGGATTGGTATCTGACTTTAACATGGTCCTTTAAAGCTGCTTTCAGACTTATTAACCATGGAAGCCTGGATTGACAGAGGACTGCCTGAGTGAGTGCATCAAGCCAGGTGCCATCGACAAGCCATCCTGATGCCTGCACCTTTCATTCCTACTTTCCCTGAATACTGAATGTTGGGGTTTTAGAAATGGCAATTTAGGGAATATGGATATCGAGTTCTCAAGATTGCATCCTGCTGAAGTAGGGCATTGACACTCATTAGGGACCTGAGAATGTTGTGGTAGCACCAAATCCTGGAATATCTCTTTGTCCCTTTCTTGGACAGGTTAGGTGCACTCACACTGTTCTCCTAGAATTCAACAGATGTCAGCAGTGGAGGAGATGAAATTAAGTTTAGAAATCATGGTATGAGAGCAGTGACAGGACCAATGATGGGTTGATTTCCAAAAGATTGATCCCAGATGATGAAGAAAGGAATCTGGGTTCATAGAAGGGCTGAATACTATTTTTCTGGAGTGCATCTTTGGACCTATTTGCATGGGTCCCATTCAGCACCCTGGACCTTAATTTTGCCATTATAAAGAAGTTTTGCATGCTCTTCAGTACTCAGACAGAGAGACAGATAGACACACACACACACACACACACACACACACACACACACACACACACACACACACACACACACACACACACACACACAGACACACACACACACAGAGTGATAGAGAGAGCAGAACACATACACACAGACAGATAAAAAGCTCAGTTCAGGTAGAGACCAGTCCAGAACAATTACAGCTTCCGGTATTCACCCAGGGTGCTGAGGCAATAACAGAGGACTATACAGAAGAGAAACAGAGACTTTTGCTTAGGGTAGCAGGCAAACACATTTCACAGCAGTTAGAATTATAGACTCCCACCCAGGGTGTAGAGACATATACAGAGAGGCACAGTGAGAGACAGAGATACACAGAGACAGAAACAGAGACAGAGACAGAGACATTGAGTGTTTGAGAGAGAGTTAGAGAGTGAAATGACAGACAGACACACAGACCTGACAGTCCAAGGCTTAATGTAGGCTTGGATAAGTGCATTATACATCCAGAGGCTGGCTACCAACATAGTCATGGAAGAAGTTGATTCTGCCTAATGTACTTAGTACTGCTGCTGACATCATCTCTTGCACCCAAGTAGAGGCAGTCACATGATCTTTCAATCTAATCTACGAAATGGTATTTAAACATTCCTGAAGAAGGTAACCATGGAAAACTCACCTTTTTCACAGTAATGTGATTCCTTTCATTCTCTTAGTCCATTATCTACTTCGTAGTGTATTTGATTATGCTCCACAAAATGGCATTGAACAGTTTTTTTCACGGTAACTGTAGCAGCCCGATTCCCTTAAACGTAAGATGCACTTCCAATGGGCGTGGCTGAAGGAGGCTCGGTACCCAGCATCTCAGAAGACAGAGTCAGCCTTAACTCATCCACAATTGTGGAACAAAAAATGGCCGAACCATTGAGTCGACACATGGGTCCGAACAGGGGAGGGATGAAACTCCCAATGTCGTAAGTCTGACACCCACAAGTGATTCACAAAATGTGGTGGTGGACCTCTTCCTTGTGAAACACAATGTGTTCTTGGGGTGTTTCAGCATTCAGTCGTCTCCATAAAATACTTCTGCAATGTCCCGATCAACTGAGTCTAGGTATTAAAATAGTTCACAGAAAGAGAGAGCCTCCATGGCCTTCACAGTTCCAGAGGTGGTCATTTGTTTACATGGAAGGGGAAAGCTCGCTATGGAGACAGAAACCTGAGCAATGGAACGGGAATCTTAGAATGTCCCTGAACTTTAGATTTTCTGACATGGTTGGAGAGGGTGAGTGTTACAGACAGGAGAAGAGATGAAGAGGTCCTATGGAAGATACCAAAAACAAATTAGCAGAGAGGACTTGGAAGTCAACAAAGAGAAAAATACATTAGTTGTGGGTAGGGATCTGTCTTTTAATGTGTCCTATAATCATGCCTGCAGACTTAGTACCCATGGAACCCTGGACTGAACAGAGTAGTGGTTGAGTGTGTGCACCTTTCCACGTTTCTTGGGCAGGACAGATGCCAAGATTTTCTTTCCCACCATCATTTACTATGGAAATTTGGGGTCTTAAACTTAGCAACATTGGGAATAACGATGTCAAGTTCTCAAGACTACTTCTTTTTGAAGTAAGGGCATTGACCAACTTTGGAGGCCCTGAGAATAGTGGGGTAATATCACATCCTGGTGACCCTGGTTGCTCCAAGTATTTCCAGAACATATGGCACTGTCTTAGGATATCAGCAGTAGAGGAGATGAGGTTAAGTTTAGAAAACAAAATATTTTTTATATCTTGGTGACAGAGGGTTGCATGGTCAGATGAGGGAGGGTTTCCCCAGTGAAGTACCAGACGAGGAAGAGAGGAATCTGGGAACTATTTATCTGGAGTGAATCTTTGGACCTTTTTGAATGGGTCCCATTCAGCTCACTGGAACTTACATGAAAACTTTGGGTTTGCTGAAAACATAAATTGGAGACATATTAGCTGTCTTTTTTGATACAAAGTACTTGACTGAAAGCATTCATATTTTTAAAAAAGAAGGGTATCTACAGGAAAATTAGCTGCTGCTATTCATTCAGGTAGCCGAGGCAAACGCAGAAGGCCAGAGAGAGGGTGACAGACTGGAACAGATAAAGAGAGGGAGAGAGAGAGAGTGTCAGAGACACACAGAGAGAGAGAGAGAGAGAGAGAGAGAGGGAGAGACTGGGAGAGAGGGAGAGAAAGACAGAGACACGGAGAGACAAAAAGAGGCGGGACTCAGCTACTAGGCATTTCCAGTGCAATTCTCGTAGAGTTATACAGGGCACCACCAGGGTGAAGGGACGTACACAGAGAGACAGTATCAGTGAGTAATAGAGAATTAGAGTTGAAAATTCAGACATACAGAGAGACACACAAGATATACCAAAGGTTTGTGTAGGCTGAGATATGTGTATACCCATCATAAGAGGGTGGGTCCTCTTATACTCAAGGAGCATGCTGTCTCTGCCTCATGAACTCTGCTTCGCTTCTGACATCATTGGATGCACCCAAGTACCTGAAGTCCAATGATCCTTCAATCTAATCTAAGATATGGAATTCAAACCTTCTTGGAAGAAGCTACCATGCAAAACTCTAATTTCATTCAGGAATGTGTGTCTTTTCATTTTCTAAGTCCATTAATACACAACTTGGGGAATATTATTTTCCATTTTAAAAGCATTTGACCAGTTTTTCCAAGGTAACTCTATACACAGAATACCCATTATTGGAGTGAAGAAACTGCCTAAGGCATAATCCTAGTCTTTGGCGTGTCAGAAACCACTGCAGAACTCGGGTCCAGGAAAGGGAGATGGATGCAGAACTGCCACTAGGCCTCTTATTGTTTGATACTGGGGATGAAATTGGGTCGCGGGCAAGAAGATTGATGCAGAAATGCAACTGTGATTTGGTGTGTCAGAGCCCACCACAAAACTCGGATAAAGGAATGGCAGATGGACACAGAACTGCCACTGTGCCTCGGCATTTCAGAACCCATTGCCAAACTCAGATCCTGGGCTGGCAGATAACCACAGAGCTGCCACTGGGCCTCAGCATGTCGGAGCTCATTGCCGAACTCGGATCCAGTGCATAGATCACTGGTGTCAGATGACTCTAACCAGTGACGATGAATGGAACTGGAAAGAGAACCTGGCTTACCTGGGCCGGCAGAGGACACAAAACTGCCACTGGGCCTCGGTGTGAGGGAGTCATCGCAGAACTTGGATCTGGCACAAAGATTACAGGTGTCAGATGACTCTAAATAGTGACAGCGAATGGAACTGGAAACATCGACTGGCCACCTGGGCCAGCGAAGGACACAGAATTGCCACTGGGCCTTGCTGTGTAGAATCTCGCTGCCAAACCTGGATCCAATGCACAGATAACTGGTGTCAGATGACTCTAACCAGTGATGACAATGGGAAGCAGAAACAGACCCTGGACCTCCGTGTCCGGCAGATGGACACAGAAAGGACAATGGGCCTTGGTGTTTTGTAGCCTGTTGCTGAACTCAGATAGTGGGCTGGCAGATGGACATAGAATTTACACTTGGCCTTTGCGTGTTGGAGAATGCCTTCGAACTCAGATTAGTTGCACAGATCATTGGTGTCAAATGACTCTAAGCAGTGACGATGAATGTAACCAGAAACATCCCCTGGTACACCTGGGGCAGTGTATGGACACAGACCTGCCACTGTGCCTCGGCGTTTTGGAACCCGTTGCAAACTCAGATCCTGTGCTGGCATATAAACACAGAGCAGCCACAGGGCCTTGGCATGTCATATACCCTCACCGAACTCGGTTCCTGGGCCAGGATATGGATGCAGAACTGCCACTGGGCCTCGACGTGTCCAAGGCCTCCACCAAACTTGGATCAGGAGAAAAGATCACTGGTGTCAGATGACTCTAAGCAGTGATGACGAATGGAAACAGAAACATCACTTGGCCTACCTGGGCCAGCAGATGAACAAAGAACTGCCACTGGGTGACAGTGTGTAGGATCTCGCTGCCAAAACTGGATCCAGTGCACAGATCATTGGTGTTAGATGACTCTAAGCAATCATGGTGAATGGAAACAGAAACAGCCCCTGACCTCCATGGGCCGCAAATGGACCCAGAACTGCCACTGGGCCATGGCGTTTTGGAGGTTGCTGATGAACTCAGATCCTGGGCCACCATATGGATTCAGAACTGCCACTGGGCATCGGCATTTCTGAGCCTGCAGCCGAACTTGGATCAGGAGCAAAGATCACTGGTGTCAGATGACTCTAATCCGTGATGACGAATGGAACCAGAAACAACCCCCAACCTCCATGACCTGGCAGATGAACACAGAACTGCCACTGGACCTCGGTGTATAGGATCTCACTGCCAAACCTGGACCCAGTGCACAGATCACTGTTGTTTGATTACTCTAAGCAATGACGATGAATGGAAGAAGAAACAGCCCCTGACCTCCTTGGGCCTGCAGATGGACACTAGACTCCCACTGGGACTCGGCATGTCATATACCGCCGAGAAACTCGGATCCTGGGCCACCATATTGATGCAGAATTGCCACTGGTCCTTGACATGTAGGAGCTTTCCCCAGAACTCAGATCCAGAGCATAGATCACTGGTGTCAGATGACTGTAAGCAGTGACAAGAAATGGAAGCAGAAACATCCCTGGCATACCTGGGCCAGTGGATGGACACAGAACTGCCACTGTGCCTCGGCATTTCAGAACCATTTTGAACTGACAATGGGACTCGGTATGACCAAGGCCGCCACCGAACTTGCATCAGGAGGAAACATCACTGGTATATGATGACTCTAAACAGTGACGACGAATGGAAACAGAAACATCCTCTGGCCTCCCTGGGCCAGCAGATGTACAAAGAACTGCAACTGGGACTCTTGACATGTAGGATCTTGGCCCAGAACTCAGATCCAGAGCACAGATCTCTGTTGTCAGATGACTCTAAATAGTGACGATGAATGGGACCAAAAACAGCCCCTGGATTCCCTGTGCAGGCAGATGGATGCAGAACTGCCACTGGGCTTGGACGTGTAGGAACTTGCCCCTGAACTTGGATCCAGAGCACAGATCACTGGTGTCAGATGACTCTGTACATTAACAACAAATGGAAGTAGAAACACCCCTGGCCTACCTGGGCCAGCAGATGGATATAGAACTTCCACTGTGCCTTGATGTTTTCAGAATTCAGATCCTGAGCTGGCAGATAACCAAAGAGCTGCAACTGGGCCTCGGCATATCAGAGATCATTGCTGAACTCTGATGCAGTGCATAGATCACTGGTGTCAGATGACTCAAAGCAGTGATGACAAATGGAAGCAGAAACAGCCCCTGAACTCCCTGGTCTGGCAGATGGACTAAGAACTGCCACCAGGCCTTGGCGTTTCAGTGGCTATTGCTGAACTCGAATCCTGGGCTGGTAGATAGACACAGAACTGCCACTGGGCCTTGGTGTGTCGTAGAATGCTGTCAAACTTGGATCTTGAGCACAGATAACTGTGACAACAAATAGAAGCAGAAGCATCCCCAGGCCTACCTGGGCCACTGGATGGACACAGAACTGCTACTGGGAACTCGTGAGGGAGCCATGACAGAACTTGGATATGGCACACAGATCACAGGTATCAGATGACTCTAAGCAGTGACGATGAATGGAACCCGAAACATTACTGGCCAGCTGGGCCAGCAAAGGACACAGAATTGCCACGGGGCCTTGGTGTGTAGGATCTCGCTGCCAAACCTGGATCTGGTGCACAGATCACTGGTGTCAGATGACTCTAACCTGTGACGACAACAGGAAGCAGAAAAAAACCCTGGACTCCCGGTTCCAGCAGATGGACACAGACTACAGCCTTGGCGTGTCAGAGAATGCCGTCAAACTCAGATCAGGTGCACAGAACATTGGTGTCAAATGCCTCTAAGCAGTGACAATTAATGTAACCATTAACATCCCCTGTCCCCTCTGGAGCAGCGGATGTACACAGAACTGCCGTTGTGCATCAGTATTTTAGAACCCGTTGCCGTAGTCAGATCCTGTGCTGGTAGTTAAACACAGAGCTGACACTGGGTCTTGGTGTTTCTGAGCCAGCAGCCGAACTTGGATCAGGAACCAAGATTCATGGTGTCAGATGGCTGTAAGCAGTGATGACCAAAGGAACTGTCCACAGAACATGGCTTACCTGGGCTGGCAGATGGACACCAAACTGCCATTGGGTCTTGGCGTGTCCAAGGCCTTCACCGAACTCATATCAGGAGCAAAGATCAATGGTGGTAGATGACTGTAAGCAGTGACGACTAATGGAACTGGAAACAGAACCTGGTTTACCTGGGCCAGCAGATTGACACAGAATTGCCACTGGGTCTGTCTGTCAGTGTAGAGATGTTAAGCATGATCTTCAGTACTAGAACAGAGAGACAGAAAGACAGAGATAGAGATGGACAGAGAGAGAGAGAGAGAGAGAGAGAGAGAGAGAGAGAGAGGGACACATGCAAAAGGACAGATAAAAGCTCATTTAGTTGGAGACCAATCCAGAACAAGTAAAGATCCTTGTAATCACACAGGGTGTAGAGCTAAAAACAGAGGACCAGACAGAGAGGGAGACGGACAGACAGAGAGAGAGAGAGAGAGAGAGAGAGAGAGAGAGAGAGAGAGAGAGAGAGAGAGAATATGAGAGAGTAAAATAGAAAGAGACTTTGGATTATTGTAGCCGGCAAACACATTGCAAGGTAGGTAGAATTATAGACACCCACCCAGGTTGTAGAGATATAAACATAGACACAGACAGTGAAAGACAGAGATACACAGAGACAGAGACAGAGACAGTGAGTGATAGAAAGAGTTAGAGTGCAATGAGGGACATACAGACACAGAGACAGGCCATGGCTTAGTGTAGGCTAGGGTAAGGTCATATCACATCCAGAAACAGCCTCCTAATATACTCTTGGAGGATGCTGTCTCTGCCTAATGAACTCTGTCCTGCTGCTGACATCAACTCATGCACCCAAGTATCTGCATTCCATTGATTTTTCAAGCTTAGCTAAGAAATGGAATTTAAACCTTCCGGGAAGAAATTAACCATGGAAAACTCACCATTTTACAGTAAAGTGATTCCTTTCATTTTCTTATTCCATTCTTAGGGTATTTTACATTCCTACACATAAAAGGCATTAAACTTTTTTTTCCACGGTAACAGTAACCACTACATTCCCTTAAACATAAGATGTAATTCCAATGGAGGTGGCTGAAGAGTGTCGGTACCCAACATCTCAGAATGTCAGGCTTAACTCATCGACAATTGTGGAACAAATATGCCCGAAGTGTTGAGACTACACAGAGTTCTGAACTGTGGAGGGGCAGAAACTCCAAAAGGCCTATATCTGAAAACCACAGGTGATTCAGCGAAGGTGGTGGTGGACCTCATCCTTGGGAAACACACCGACCTGATGTGTTGTTTCAACGTGTGGTCAGTGCCAGAAAAAGATCTCTGAGATGTACCATTAAACCAAGCCTTGGTAACGAGGGACACAGAGAGAGAGAGAGAGAGAGAGAGAGAGAGAGAGAGAGAGAGTCCATGACTTTCACAGCTCCAGAGTTGGTCATTTGTTTACCTAGAAGGGGAAAGCTCGGTATGGAAATGGAACCCTGAGCAATGGAACATGAATCTTAAAATGTACATGTACTTTAGATTTTCAGACAATGTTGAAGAATGTGAATGCGGGAGACAGAAGGAGAGTTGAAGAGGATCAGAGGAAGTTACCAGATAGCAGATAGAAGAGAAGAATTGGATGGTGACAGAGAATAAGACATCAGGAGTGGGTAGGGATCTGTCTTTTAAAGGGGTCTTATAACCCTGCCTGCAGATTTAGTACCCATGGAACCCAGGACTGAACAGAGTAGTGGGTGAGCAAATGCACCCTTCTGGGTAAAGTGGGCAGTTAGCACGATGCCAGGAACTTTCATTTCAAACTTTACTGATTATGGAAATTTGAGGTCTTAGATTTGCAACTTAGGGAATAAGGATGTCAATTTCTCAAGACTGCTTCTTTTTATGAAGTGGCATTGACCAATTTTGGGGGGTTGAGAATAGCAGGGTATGACCACATCCTGTATTACCTGATGGCTCCACAGATTTCCAGATTGTGTGACACTGTCTGGGACATCCTAAGAAGTGTAGGAGATGAAGTTAAGTTTAGAAAAAATGTATTTGTGAAGTTCTGATGTCAGAGGGGAGTATGGTCAGATGAGGGAGGGTTTTCCCAGGGAAAGTTTTCAGAGGAGGAGGAAAGAAATCTGGAATCACTGAGAGGCTGAACACTATTTATCTGGAGTGAATGTTTGGACCTTTTTGCATGGTCAAATTCAGCTCCCTGGAACTTACAGGAATGCTTTGTGTTTGTCAATAACATAAATTGGAGACACATCAGCTGCCATTTTTTATAGAAGCAACTTGGCTGAAAGTATTCATATTTAGGATAGAGAACGATATTTTTAGTACAATAAAAAAGCACTTTACTTTTCCCATTTTACAGTGGTTTAACAATCTCTTCTGTACTCTGACAGAGAGAGAGAGAAAGACACACAGCGAGAAAGACACATAGATACAGATAGACAAAAGATTCAATTTCGGTGGAGCACATTCCTTAGCAAGTCCAGAGTTGCTGAAATTCACCCAAGTTGCAGAGGCAAAGACAGAAGCCCCGAGAGTGACAGAGCAAGAAAGAAAGTGAGAGAGAAAGACACACACATACACACACACACACACACACACACACACACACACAGAGAGAGAGAGAGAGAGAGAGAGAGAGAGAGAGAGAGAGAAAGAGAGAGAGACTTAATGTAGCAGGCAGGTCCAGTGCAAAGAAGGTAGAGTTATAGAGGCCCACCAGGGTGAAGATACATAGAGACAGAGACAGTGAGAGACAGAGATACACAGAGACAGAGAAAATGAGTGATAGAGAGGTAGGTACTGATAAGTCAGACAAGCAGACAGAGAAACACACAGACATACCAAGGCTTAGTGTAGGCTGGGAGAAGTGAATACCAGGTCCAGTGCTGGCTCCCAACATACTTATGGATGATGATTTCTCTGCGTATTGAACTCTGTCTTGCTCCTGACATCATCTCATTCACCCAAGTTCCTGCAGTCCAATGATCCTTCAATCTAATCTAAGAAATAGAATTTAAACCTTCCTGGAGGAAGCTGACCATGGAAAACTCACCTTTTTTTACAGTAATATGATATGTTTCATTTTCTTAGTAAATTGATGTACTTCTTAGGGTGTTTGACATTACTCCACAAAAGGAATTAAACGGTTTATCCACGATAACACTAACTGCCATATTCCCTTAAACATAAGATGTAATTCCAATATGGGTGGCTGAAGGAGGCTTGATACCCAACATCTCAAAAGATGGAGTCAGCCTTAACTCATCGACAAATGGGAAACAGAAAATGCCAGAAGAGTTGAGACAACACAGGGGTCCGAAGAGTGGAGGGAAGGTACTCCCAAAGACATAAAAATGAAACCCACATGTGATTCAGCAAATGAGGTGGTGGGCATTCTCCTTGGGATACACCCTGATCTGATGGCGTTTTTTAACATTTGATCATTCCAAAAAAAATATCTCTGTGATGCGCCGCTCAACCAAGCTTGGTTATGGAGAGCCTCCATGGCTTTTACAGCTTCAGAGATGGTCATTTGTTTAAGTGGAAGGGGAAAGCTTGATTTGGATACAAAATCCTGAGCAATGGAACACAAGTCTTAGAGTGTCCATGAACTTTAGATTTGCTGACATGTTTGGAGAGGGTAGTGGGAGACACAGGAGAGAGATGAAGATGGTCATAGGAAGATACCAGATAGAAGTTAGCTGATAGCATTTGGAATTGCAAGGTAATAGAGAGAATAAGATATCAGGAGTGTGTAGGGATCTGTATTTTAAAGGGATCCTATAACCCTGCCTGAAGATTTAGTAACCATGGAACCCTGGATTGAACAGAGTAGTGACTGAGAGAGTGCACGCTTCCAGGTGTCATGGGCAGGATCTCCCAGAGAGAGATCCTGGATGAGCAGAAAAGGAATCTGTGATCATTGAGAGGCTGAATACTAATTATCAAGAGAGCAAGATTTTTGGAACTCTTTGCATGGTCCCATTCAGATCGCCGAGACAAACAGGAGTATTTTGGGTTTACCAAAAACATAAATTGGAGACACTGTATGTGCCTCTTTATGATAGAAGCGATATGGCTAAATGCATTCACATTTTGGAATGGGATGGGTATATTTTGTCCAATAAACATGCACCTTAAATTTGCAATTGTAGAGAGGTTTAACATGCTCTTCCATACTAGAAGAGAGAGAGAGAGAGAGAGAGAGAGAGAGAGAGAGAGAGAGAGAGAGACTTTGGCTTAGTGTAGCCGGCAATCACATTACAAAGCAGGTAGAGTTATAGAGTCCCCCCCCCAGGGTGTAGACACATGTACATAGACACAGACAGTGAGAGACAGATACAATGAGACAGAGACAGAGACAGTTAGTGATAGAGAAAGTTAGAGAATGAAATGAGAGATAGACAGACAAAGAGACAGGCCGAGGCACAGTGTAGGCTAGGATAAATGCATATCACATCCAGAGGATGCTATCTCTTGTCTAATGAACTCTGTTCTGCTGCTGACATCATCTCATGCACCCAAGTACCTGCATTCCAATGATTTTTCTATATAATCTAACAAATTGAATTTAAACCTTCCTGGAAGAAATTAACCATGGAAAACTTACCTTTTTTTAAACTGTAATGTGATTTTCTGATTCCACTGATGTACTTCTTAGGGTATTTGACATTACCACAAAAAAGGCATGAAACAGTTTTTCTATGGTATAAGTAACCACTAGATTCCCTGAAACATAAGGGAATAAGGGAGGTGGCTGAAGGAGGCCCGGAACCCAACATATTAAAATACATAGTCAGGCTAAACTCATTGACAATTGGGAAAGAAAAAATGCCCCAAAAGTGGAGGCGATACATGTGTCTGAATAGCGGATGGGGAGAAATTCCCAAAGGCATAAATCTGAAACCCACAGGGGATTCAGTGTATGTGGTGGTGGACCTCATCCTTGGGAAACACACCGACTTGATGGGGTGTTTGTACTTTTGGCCATACCCAGAAAAAAGATCTCTGTGATGTCCCGGTCAACCGAGCCTGGATATGGAGAGCATTCACGGAGAGAGAGCCTTGATGGCTTTCACAGGTCCAGAGTCAGTCGTTCATTTGTTTACATGGAAGGGGAAAGCTCGCTATGGAGATGTAACCCTGAGCAATGGAACACAAATCTTAAATGTCCATGAACTTTAGATTTTCTGACACGGTTTGAGAGGCTGAGTGGGGGAGACAGGAGAAGAGATGAAGAGGGTCATAGGAAGATAACAGCAGATAGCAGATAGGAATTGGAAGGTGACCAAGAAGGATACCAGATAGCAGATAGCAGAGTGGAATTGGAAGGTGACCATTAGGAGTAGTTAGGGATCTGTCTTTTAAAGGGATCCTATAACCCTACCTGCAGATTTAGTACCCATGGAACTCTGGACTGAACAGTGTACTGGCTGAGTGAGTGCACCCTTCCAGGTGTCATGGGCAGTTAGCCCAATGCCAGGAGCTTTGATTGCCAACTTCACTGATTAGGGAAATTTGGGGTCTTAGATTTGCAACTTAAGGGAATAAAGATGTCAAGTTCTCAAGACTGCTTGTTTTTGATGAAGTGGCATTGACCATCTTTGGCGGGCGTTGAGAATAGTGAAGTACTACTACATCCTGCATTATCTGATTGCTCCACCGATTTCCATATTGTGTGACACTGGAACTTCCTAAGACTCGGCAGCTGTCAGCAGTGTAGGAGATGAAGTTAAGTTTAGAATATGGGGTCAGAGAGGAGTATGGTCAGATGAGGGAGGGTTTTCCCAAGGAAAGTTCTCACAGGAGGAGGAAAGCAATCTGGAAACACTGAGAGGCTGAACACTACTTATCTGGAGTGAATCTTTGGACCTTTTAGCATGGATCACTTTCAGCTCCCTGGGACTTACAGGAAAACTTTGCGTTTGCCAAAAACATTAATCGGAGACACATCAGCTGCCTTTTTAAAATAGAAGCTGCTTGGCTGAAATAATTCACATTTTGGATAGAGAAAGGTATCTTTAGGGCAATAAAAAACACGTTAGTTTTGCCATTTTAGAGTTGTTTAGCAATATCTTCTGTACTCTGACAGAGAGAGAGACAGACACACAGCAAGAAAGACACATAGAAACAGACAGACAATAGGTTCAGTTTTGGTGTAGAACATTCCTGAGCAAGTCCAGAGCTGCTGATTTTCACCCAAGTTGCAGAGGCAAAGAAACCCACAGGTGATTCAGCGATTGTGGTGCGGACCTCATCCTTGGGAAACACACTGACCTAATGGAATGTTTCACAGTTTGGTCAGTCTCAGAACATGGTCTCTGTGATGTCCAGCTCAACCAAGCCTCGCTACGGGGAATGTTCACAGAGAGAGAGCCTCCATGACTTTCACAGCTCGAGAGTGGGTCATTGAGAGTGGGAAAGCTCTCTATGGAGACGGAAACCTGAGCAATGAAACATGAAACTTAGATGTCCATGAACTAGAAATTTTCTCACATGGCTGGAGAGGCTGAGTGGGGAGACAGAAGTCATGAAGAGGGTCATAGGAGGATGCCAGATAGCAGATAGCAGAGAGGAATTGGAAGGTGACAGCCAGAATAAGACATCAGGATTGGGTATGGACCTGTCTTTTAAATGTGTCTTATAACTGTGCCTGCAGACTTAGTAGCCATGGGTCCCTGGACTGAAAAAGTGCTGGTTGAATGAGTGCACCCTTCCAGATGTCATGGGCAGGTAGCCAGACGCCAGGACCTTTCATTTCCACCTTCACTAATTTTGGAAATTTGGGTTCTAGGATATGTAAATTAGGGTATAATGATCTCCAGTACCAAAGACTGTTTCTTCTTGATGTATTGATGGTATTGAACATCTTTGGTGGCCCTGAGCATAGAGAGGTACTAGCACAGCCTTGAGTACTTTGTTGCTCCACCGATTTCCAGAATGTGTGGCACTGTCTTGGGCATCCTAAGCCTCGGGAGATACCAGCAGTGTAGGAGATGAGATTATTTTAGAAAAAATATTTCTGAAGACCTGATGACAGGGGGTTGCATGGTCAGATGAGTGATGAATTTCCCAGGGAAAGGTACCAGATGAGGAGGAACATAATCTGGGATCATTGAGGGACTGAATATTGTTTATCTGGAGTGAATCTTTGGACCTTCTGTCATGGGTCTCATTCAGCTACCAGGACCTTAGGTGAATACTTTGGTTTTTGCAAAAACGTAAATAGTAGACAGACCAGCTGCCTTTTTTTGATACAAACTTCTTGTCAAAAAGCATTCACATGTTTGAAAAAGAAGGGTATCTATAGGACAATAAAAAAGCACCTTAATTTTCCCATTTTAGACTGGTTTAACATGCTCCACAGTACTCTGATTAAGAGAGATACACACAAGCAGCGAGGGAGACACATACAGACAGATAGACAAAAGGATCAGATTTGGTAGAGAACAGTCCTCAGTAAGTCCAGAGCTTCTGGTATTCATCCAGGTTGCATAGGCAAAGAAAGAATGCCAGAGACTGAGTGAGAGACTGGGAGAGAGAGAGAGAAAGATAGGTTCAGTAAGCTGGCAGGCCCAGTGCAAAGCAGGTAGATTTTTAGAGTCCCATCAGGGTGAAGGGACATATTCAGAGAGACAGAGACAGTGAGAGAGAGATACACAGAGACAGCAAAAGGAGTGTTAGAGAGTTAGAGATGATATGTCAAACAGCAGAGAGACACACAGACATAACAAGGATTAGTGTAGGCTGAGATAAGTGAATTTGGAGGATTCTCTCTCTGCATCATACGCTATGTCCTGCTGCTGACATAATTTGGTTCACCCAAGGACCTGCAATCCCATGATCCTTCAATCTAATCTAAGATATTGAATTTAAACTTCTTGTAAGAAGCTACCATGCACAACACAATTTTGTTTCAGTAATGTGTGTCTTGTGATTTTCTTGGTCCATTGATGCACATCCTAGGGAATATGACATTCCTCCATAAAAGCATTTGTACAGTTTTTCCATGGTAACAGTAACTGGAAGAATCCCTTAATCATATGATATATTTCCCATGGGTGAGCCTGTAGCTTGTCATATCCCGCTGCCGAAATCAGATTGTGGGTGAGCAGAAGGAGGCAGAACTTTCACTGGGCTTTGGCGAGCTTGAGCCTGTCCCAGAACTTGGATCCAGAGAAGGCAGATAGATGCACAATTGCCATTGGGCCTCGTTGTGTTGGAAACGCCTCTGAACTTGGATCTTGGGCCAGCAGACTGATGCAGAAATACAACTGGGATTGGCGTGTCCGAGCCCACCGCAGAATTCGGAGCCAGGGATGGCAGATGGATGCAGAACTGCCACTGTGCCTCAGTGTGTTGTATGCCGATGCCAAGCTTGGATCCTGGGCTAGCATATGGATGTAGACCTATCCCTGGGCCTCGGTGTGTTGAAGCCTGCTGCCGAATTGGGATCAGGCGCTCACATCACTGGTGTCAGATGACTCTAATCAGTGACGATGAATGGAACCAGAAACAGGCCCTGGACTACCTGGGCCAGCGGATGGACAGAGAACTCCACTGTGCCACGACATTTCAGAGCCCATTGCGGAACTTGGATCCTGGGCTGGCAGATAAACACACAACTGCCACTGGGCCTTGGCGTGTCATATTCTGCCGCCACACTCGGATCCTGGGCCAGCATATAGGTGCTAACTACGACTGGGATTTGGCGAGTTGGAGTCCACCTCAGAAATCAGATCCTGTGTCAGCAGATGGAGGCAGAACTACCACTTGGCCTCGTCATGTCAGAAGCCGCCACTCAACTTGGATCCAGAGCACAGGTAACTGGTGTCAGATGACTCTAAGCAGTGATGATCAATGGAACCAGAAACAGCCCCTGACCTTCATGGGCCTGCAAATGGACACAGAACTACCACTGGGCCTCAGAGTGTTGTATACTGCCGCTGAACTCTGATCCTGGGCAAGCATATGAATGCAAAACTGCCACTGGGCCTCGATGTATCCTAGCTTGCCACCAAACTTGGAGCAGAAGCAAAAATCACTGGTGTTAGATGACTCTAAGCAGTGACAGTGAATGGAACAAGAAAAAGCCCCTGAACTCCATGTGCCGGCAGAAGGACACAGAACTAGCACTGGGAATTGGTGTGTAGGAGAAGGCAGTCGAACTTGGTTCAGGAGCACAGATCACTGATGTCACATGACTCTAAGAAGTGACTGCAGATGGCACCAGAAACACCCCCTGACCTCCATGGGCCGGCAGATGCAGTTCAGAATTGCAATTGGGCCTCTGTGTGTAGGATCTCGCTGCCAAACCTGTATCCGGTGCACAGATTATTGGTGTTAGATGACTCTAAGCAATGATGACAAATGGAACCAGGAACAGCCCGTGACCTCCATGGGCCTGCAGATGGACACAGAACTGCAACTGGGTCTTGCCATGATGGAGCCATTGCCAAACTTGGATCTGGCACACAGATCACTGGTGCCAGATGACTCTAAGCAGTGACCATGAATGGAACCAGAAAAGGTCCCTCCCCTCCATTGGCTGGCAGAGGGACACAGATCTGCCACTGGGCCTTGGTGTGTAGGAGCTCACTGTCAAACCTGTATCCGATGCACAGATCACTGGTGTTGGATGACTCTAAGCAATGACGATGAATGGAACCAGAAACAGCCCCTGACCTCCATGGACCTGCAGATGGACATAGGACTGCCACTGGGACTCAGCCTGATGGAGCCATCGCCGAACTTGGATCTGGCATACAGATCACTGGTATCAGATGACTCTAAGCTGTGATGACGAATGAAACAATAAACTGCCCCTGACTTCCATGGACCTTCAGATGGACACAGAACTGTCACTGAGCTTCGTAGTGTGGGAGCCCAATAAAAAACTCAGATCCTGGGCCGGGAGATGGAATAATAACTGCCACTGGAACTCTGCGTGTAGGAGGTCGCCCCAGAACTCGGATCCAGAGCACAGATCACTGGTGTTAGATGACTTGAATCAGTGAAGACAAATGGAACGAGAAATGGAACCTGGCTTACCTGGAACGGCGGATGGATACAGAACTGCCACAGGGCCTCGCTATTTCCTATACCACCCCGAACTCGGATCCTGGGACAGCATATGGATGTTGAACTGCTACTGGGTTTTGGCGTTTCTGAGCCCGCCACCTAACTTGGATCAGGAGCAAAGATACCTGCTGTCCGATGACTCTAATCAGTGATGATGAATAGGACCAGACACAGCCCCTGAATTCCATGGGCTAGCAGCTGGACACAGAATTGACAATGGGCCTCTGTGTGTAGGATCTCGCTGCCAAACGTGGATCCGGTGTATGTATAACTGGTATTAGATGACTCTATGCAATGACGAGGAATGGAACCAGAAACAGTCACTGACCTCCATGGGTCGGCAGATGGACACAGAACTGCCCCTGGGCCTTGGTGTGTAGGAGAACCCCTTCGAACACGGTTCAGGAGCACAGATCACTGATGTCAGATGGCTCTAAGAAGTGACGGTGAAACGAACCAGAAACAGCCCCTGAACTCCATGGGCCAGCAGATGGACACATAATTGCAACTTGGCCTCTGTGTGTAGGATCTCCTTACCAAACTGTATCCGGTGCACAGATCACTGGTGTTAGATGACTCTAAGGAGTGACGATGAATGGAACCAGAAACAGCCTCTGGCTTACTTGGGTCAGCAGATGCACACAGAACTGCCAATGTGCTTCAGCATTTCAGAACCCGTTGCCAAACTCAGATCCTGTGCTGGCAGATAAACACAGAGCTGCTACTTGGTCTTGGCGTGTCTTGAGCTCATTGCTGAACTCGGATCCAGTGCCCAGATCACTGGTGTCAGATGACTCTAATCAGTGACCACAAAAGGAAGCAGAAACAATCCCTGGACTCCCTGGTCCGGCAGATGGACACACAAATGCCAGTGGGCCTTGGCTTCTTGGTCCCTGCTGCTGACCTTGGATCCTGGGTTGGCATATGGACACAGAACTGCCACTTTGCTTTGGCATGTCTGAGAACTCTGTCAAACTGGGATCAGGAATACAGATGACTGGTGTCAGATGACTCTAAGCATTGAGGATGAATGGAAACAGAAAAAGCCCCTGACCTACCTGGGCCAGTGCATGGACACAGAACTGCCACTGGGCCTCGTCAATTCAGAACCCGTTGCCGAAATCAGAATCTGGGCTGGAAAATAAACACAGAGCTGCCACCTGGCCTCAGCATGTCAGAGCTCATTGACGAACTCTGATCCAGTGCACAGATCACTGGTGTCAGATGACTCTAAGTAGTGATGACAAATGGAAGCAGAAACATCCCCTGGACTCCCTGGTCCGGCAGATGGACACAGAACTGAAAGTGGTAATTGACATCCGTGAGCCTGTTGCTGAATTCAGATCCTGGGCTGGAAGATCAACACAGAACTGCCACTGGGCCTCGGCGTGTCAGAGCTCATTGATGAAATGGGATCCGGTTTACAGATCCCTGGTGTCAGATGACTTTAAGCAGTGACAATGAATGGAAGCAGAAATGGCCCCTGACCTCATGGGCTTGCATATGGACACAGAACTGCCACTGAGCCTCCATGTGTTGGAGCTCGCTACCTGCCCCGGCCAGCGGGGCTCTGGTAATTTGTGGGTCAGAAGTGGACTAAGCCTGAAAATAACGAGCTAGAAAGAAGGAGCGAGACCAAGTAGGTTTTCTTGTCAAGGTCTCTTTATTGAAGTCCAACAAGGATTTTTTACAGAGAAAGAAGTAGTGGGGGAGGAATGAGTGATAATTGCTCTCAGGCCAGGGCAGGTGTCTGTAACCTCCTGTGGTTATCTCGATCAGTATCCTAAGGGGTGGGGTGCTTGAGTAATTGGCGATTAAGCATGGAGGTCGCCAGGCTCTGTAAAGGGGACTTTTATATCTGACCAGAGCTGGCTCCTGACATCTCTCCCTTCTAGAATAATAGAATGGAGCATCTGCCTTAGGCTACATTATGGGCACCCGCAGCCAGGACCTATATGATATTGTCATTTATATGACAGTGAGGGGTAGAGCCTCTGTCTTAGGCTATGTGATATGCCTCTGCCCCCAGAACTTAGGGGAACTTTCATAAGGATAGCAGCTCGAGGGCTCTTTAGAATGGGCCCTTGGGGTCGGCCTCATTCTAATCCCTTCATGGAGGGCACTACAGCTGTTGAGATTGGTCTGGTCTGCAGCATTACGATAATCCCGTCAATGATGTCTCCAAGGCCAAGGAAATCGAGAGGTTCATGTTTAAGGCCCAAAAAATCCAGTCCTTTAGGTCTGTCGGGGTTTTCATTATGGTCAGGCAGCTCAGGATCTAGTAGCCTCAGGCGATGATAATGAACCAAAACCGGTTTTTCAAGGATGGTGTCAATCTGAGAGTTAATTAATCTGGTTAGTCTTTGAAAAGGTACAGGTGACAATATAAGTAGCCAATCCAGTAGAACAGTCAAGGTAGGAATTAGTAATTGCTTGCAATTCCCTCAGAAAATGGAAGGGTAGAAGAATAGCAGACCCAACTGTCCTCTATGAGGGAATGGTTGGCTTGATGAAGGGCCTGAAGAGTAGGGTTAATTAATTATAGAATAAGGTCAGCTGAGGAGGGAGTTCCTGGGGGGAAAATGGTCATGGGTCCCCCAGTCTGGAGAGGCCCCTAAGGCTAAATAAAGCACATAAGTCAACTATCACGGGGAAATAGGAGGGGTGGTCGCAATAGTTGTGGAGGAGTTGGCAGCATCGCCGGCTGGGTTGATGATCATCTAGGTGTAGTTGTAGATCTGATAAGGGCTTGCAGCGGCAATGGCAAATGAAGGTGAGAACACACAAGTAGCCAAAAAGACAGCATCTTTTATCTAAAATTAGCAGAATTAGGAGGCTTCTCTGTCGCAACCGCCTCGACAAGCAATGAAGACGCAATGCTGAGACTCTTCCTTAAGCAGTTTACTCAGGAAACTTAAACAATCTTCTGACCCTGGGGAAAGGCCGCCCTCAACATAAATGGCTCTTGGGTAGCCAACCCCAGCAAGCCACGTGGCGAATGCCCAGAAGTACACACACACAGAAGCAAAGCCAAGTCTCGGGCTAGCAGAAAGCAGAAGCCGGCGCCATCTTACCACAGAGAGCAAGCTTGTCACGCAGCTCTCTACAGTTCCCCCTTTTGTTTTTGTTTAAAAATGCGACCGGCAAGAGTAGAGGTCTGATCTCTGTAATTGGAGAGAGGGGACAATATACTGAGTCTCGACCAGGAATATGCTTCCCAGCGATCCCAGGACCAGTCCAGTGCCCTTTTTTACAGAGGCGGGGATTTTGGGGCACAACCCACGGGCAATCAGACTTGCTCTCCTCAGGGTCAGACAGAGTGCCCCCTGAGTGCAGTGCTTCACCTCGCATCCGGTGCAAAAGGCCTCTATCTCTGTAGGAGAGAAAGGCAGGCTTGTGGGGACTGTCTGCCTTCGAAAGCCGTGAAGGCTTGAGTGATCATGACCGCATCCCGTTTTTGTGTTTTCCTGATTAGGCAAAGGCACCACAGGCAAACGAGGGAAGCCAGCACCATGAGAACTGCCAAAGCCCCTAAGCCCGCCCATTGCTTTAAATGATCAATGAGGGAGTTCAACCAGGAAGTCAGGCCACTCGCAAGGGATAGGTCTATTTGGGTGGAATTCACATGCATGATAGCCATCCTGAGTTCTCTCATGGTGTCTTCAAACTTGGATGACCAATTCTGTAATAGAAACTGAGACAATCTTTTAGACAGATTTGCTGCGTGAGTGACGTTTTGATATTGTACCGATGTGACACACAACCCAGCCAATCTCCATTCACATCCCAGTTGGGCCAACTGCCACAGAGTTCTGCAACCAGTTCTTGCACCAAATCTATACGTTGATTGACAATCATTAGACCTCCTTTGGTCTGTGAACTGAGCGAATCTTGGATATCTAGGTCACAGGCAACATTGGCAGAAAGGTTTTTTTAGAGCATTAGCAGTCTGTACAGTGGCTGACAAGGCCACAGCAGAAACAGTAGCACTCACAGCAGCAACGGTGATGGCTGTCACTATGGCTGCTGTAATGCCAAAATCTCTCTTTTCTCTAAACAATGTCAAGCTGCTGGGAGCTTCTAAAGGCACAGGCACGTACCAGGGCAAGCGACAAACCACAGCCAAAGGGAAGGCTGTAGCATTCCAGCACAGGGCATAAAAGCACATGGTCTGGGTGCAATTTAGCCAACTAGAATTTGCACTGCCATTGCTCACCAGCCATACAAATGGCGGCCATACGAATGCTGGGGTAAGTGAAAATGTGGTATTATGAATAGCCACATCTCCTTCTTCTTCGGAGGAAGGTGTGGGGGGAGGGCTACCATGGTCGTAGCCGCTATACCCACCTGTGTAGGAGAAAGTAGAAGTTCCCTGTGCCCTGCCCCAATCATGGCCAAGAGAGACAGATCTTTACAACTCATGGCATGTGTTCTCAATAGGGCTAATCTGCTCATCTTGGGGTAAAAAGGGCAGATCTAAACTGCGATTGGTGGTAAAAAGGTGTGGGAAAACCCCTGCATTATACATCACATGCATAGGTCTTGGGAAACACTGACAGTATCCACCATCTCTGCTCTGACATCCCCAGTTGACTCATCATGGGAAGGAGCAGAAGCATCACCACGTTGACACTCATGGTGTTCTTCATGTTGGATTTTCCTGATCAATCATTCTGGCACCCACACTGAATCCTGTTGGTCCTGTGTAAAAAAACAAACAGAACCTCGTGCCCATGTCAGCACTGGATCAGGCCCATGCCAGAGGCCTGTCAGAATATCCTTCCATTTAACCATCCCTTTAGCAGGGCCATGTGGATCCTGATGTCTATCAGCCGCAGAACGGCCTTGAGCATCCAAATTTAAGAAATTAACAATAAATAGGGCGAGAGATAGCCTCTCCTGGCCTATTCCTCCTTTTTGTTTTTACATACGTGCGATGGGCACGTTCAACAATGCCTTGGCCTTGAGGTTTATACGGCAATCCATGGAGAAGTTGCACCTCCTTGCGCTGACAGAATGAAGCAAAAATCTGAGCTGTATAAGCTGGCCCGTTATCAGTTTTTAACTGTTGGAGTTTACCCCAAGCAGCCCAAGCATCCAGGCAACGAGTGACAACATTGCCTGCCTTTTCTCCTGTTAGAGGCATGGCGTGCATGACGCCTGAACAGGTGTCCACAGACACATGTATATATTTTTGACTTCCAAATTCATATATATGTGTCACATCCATTTGCCACACTCTCAAAGGGAGTAGACCTCTTGCATTCACTCCTACATTGGGTGGATGTTGAAAAATTACACATTGAGGGCAATCTAGAACTACTTGAAGAGCATCAGCTCGAGAGAGATGAAATTTCTGTTGTAGTGCCCTAGCGTTCACATGAAAGGTCCTATGAAAATCTCTTGCCTTTTCCAAGGTGGAGCTCAAAAATATACATTCCATTCTGGTCCACTGATCATTACATTCACTGAATGGTCCTGCAGACCTGTATGAGCTCTTATATGTTGCACAAAGAAACAAGCTTTCCTTTGCCAAAATTAAATTTTGAAGTTGTTGAAATAAAAGGCAAACTGGACTGGCACTCTTTATAGGACCAGCCACTTCCAATGTCTTAACAGCATTAACAACATAAGCTGAATCTGAGAGTAAATTGAAGGCAAAAGGACAGGCCTTAAAACTTCTAATACTATTTTTAATTCCACAATCTGAGGGGAGCCAGGTTGAAATTGGTGTAACACAGACTTATGCCCATTAATCATATAGGCTCCACAACCTGTCTTAGAATCATCAGTAAAGACATTCGGGGCTTCCACAATTGGTTGAGATGAGATTATCCTTGGAAATATCACAGGATGTTCCCTAAAAAAAACAATATGGATGTTTAGGATAATGATTGTCTATATCTCCATCAAATACACACTGCAGGATGACCCAATCATCAATTGTGGTGCAAAGAATATTAACTTGATGACTGGAATAAGTCACCACAATCATATTGGAGGATATGCCAAAATATTGTAAGCATTGCTGGATCCCGTTTAAGGCCAATTTTGCCACCGCAGTGGGATAATACTCAATGGATTTAGCAGGAGATATTTTAGGGTATATCCATAGCAGCTGCCCCTCTTGCCGAAGCAAGCCTGTAGGTTGATAATATGTAGGAAGAATACACATAGTGATGGCTTGTCCTTCTTTACACCTCTTTAGAAAGGCATTTTGTAATCTTTCCTCTACTTTCTGTAGGGCATTTCTTGCTTCAGAAGTCAATTTTCTAGGGGAATCTGGAGCCGAGTCCCCATTCAACACATTATACAAAGGTTTCAACTCATAATTCGGTAGCTTCAAATAACACCTAATCCAATTTATATCTCCTAATAATTTTTGGAAATCATTTAGGGTCTTCAAAATTTCTTTCCTCAATTCTACCTTTTGTGGAATAATACGGTTCTCACTAATCTTTGTTCCCAAATAGTTTACAATTTTTTTCTTTCTGAACTTTTCAGGGCCAATAAATAGCCTTTTTCTTTCAAGCAACTTTACTAATTTTACATAGGCCTTCTCTAACATTTTTTCTCCCTTAGAGCCAATAATATATCATCCATATAATGAAGACATCTTAAAGTAGGAAATTCCTTTCTCAGAGGTCCAATAGCCTTCCCAACATAAAGTTGACACATAGTGGGGCTATTAGCCATTCCTTGGGGCAACACCACCCATTCAAATCTCTGATCGGGCTCTTCATGATTATAAGATGGAATGGTGAAGGCAAATCGTTCACTATGCCTGCGACAAAGGGGAATAGAGAAAAAACAATCTTTTATATCAATCACAATAATATGCCAGGATGCCAGCAAAGCAGACAATAAGGCAATCCCCGTTGTACTGGGCCCATAATCTGCATCTGATTGTTAATGGCTCTTAGGTCATGTAGCAGGCGCCATTTTCCAGAACTATTCTTAATCACAAAAATAGGGGTGTTCCATGGAGACACTGATTACTTAATGTGTCCCAGTGACAGTAGTTCAGCCACAAGGTCTTTGGCTGTGGTCAGCTTTTCAGAGGACAGTGGCCACTGAGGAACCCACACTGGCTCCTCTGTCTTCCAAGTAATGGGAATTCCTTCCTCAGCAGCCCCTAGGAAAAACCCAAACCTTGCCTAGGATTTCTTTGTTGCATTTGAACGGGATTCTTTCTTCCTTGTAAATATTTCCCTATTCCATGAATGGGATGGTATCCCATGTTCTTCATAATTTTTTGAGAAGTAGGGGAATATTCATTGCTCAACTTAAAACCCATGTCTTTTAGAAGATCTCTTCCCCATAGGGAAACAGGAAGTTCCAAAACATAAGGCTGCATAACTACAGAATGACATTCCTCATCTTTCCACTGTAACTGTCTTGCACTCATGTCTGGAACCTTTGCATAACCTAGCCATTGTAGGGTTTGAGAAGAGACTTGTATGGGCCAGCCTGTAGGCCAGTCTTTCTTGGCAATAATGCTTCTATCTGCCCCCGTATCTAATAGGCCTAGGATCCTTTTTCCATCTATATTAAGTTCCAAAACTGGTCTTTGATCCAAATCTAGGGACAGAAAAGTCAAATCTGTTCCTGTGGATCTGAAGCCGCTTTTCCCTCTTTCTTTGTCTTGTGCAGCAAAACGCTCATGCAGGCTAGGCAAAAGTATCAACTGAGCTATCCTATCTCCAGGGGAGAGGGCTGTAATGCCTCTAGGGGACTCTACCATGATCTTCACCACTCCAGTGTAATCTGGATCAATCACCCCTGGGTGGACTCTACGGCCTCTCAAAGCTGTAGAAGATCTCCCTAGAAGGAGCCCAACTTTGCCTGGTTCTAAGGTTCCCTGAAAGTCTGACTCTATCAGTTGGACCCCCATCTGGGGAGTTAATATGAGTCTAGTGGTAGAACGGAGGTCCAATCCTGCTGAACCCGCAGTGGCTCTCCTTGGTCCCTTTGGTGGCCGAAGGGGCGGCCACTGAGTTTTGATCCCACTGTTCTGATCCTTCATAGCCCCATGTATTCGAGGGCCCTGGGGACAGGGCCCTGTTGGCCGTTTTTTGGCCTGGCACCATTGAATCCCGCATCAAGCAGCTGGCCATTGATATCTTTGACTTATCGACATTCATCGGCCCAGTGCTTCCCCTTTTTACACTTAGGACATAGGCCAGGTTGCCCAAAATTCAACATACTATGGAGAGTGCAAGCAGCTTCTAATGTGTAGTTGCATCAGCCAAGGTATTTTACCCATAAAACAGGTGGTGATGTGTATTATTTTTGTCTTCCACATTGCTGATGTCAATTTGTCCCTCTCCTGTAAACACACACACACACACACACACACACACACACACACACACAGATTCTCTGGCTGATAATGTAAGTAGCTCTGTGATGAGCTAAGTGACATTTTCCTCCAGTGTTTCAATTGTTATTTTTATCTAATACTTGTATAACTGAAAGAAGTCACCATCATGTTTACAAAAATACACCATAATGACACAGAGAAGTAAGGTGAGCAGTGCCAGGGGAGTTAGTAAGGATATCATTAATAAGATTCCAATAACTAAAAGTCTGTAAGGGAACTGCATCTGGTCCATTTTCTATGAGCAATCTATCAAGTTAGAGGATGAATTTCTGGGCCTTCTAAAATGAGCCATGGACATGTTCTTGACAAAAAGGCAAAAAACTGAATCAAGGCCTTACATTTTGCTCAAACTCCTCTTTCCCGAAAGGAAGTGTTTGATTTCCTTAGACAACTTTTGGTCCATTATTACGGAACAGAATGAGTGGGACTTACCAGGGAATCAGTCACTCATGAGCTGTGAGAACTTTTCCCAGACCAACGTCCGTTGCAATCCGGCGAGCAGAACTCAAGGTTTTCCTTTGGGGGGGGGGCTCCGTTCGGTGAAGAGTCCGTACCTCAAGCCGCACGTTTGTGCACCATCTGCCCCGGCCAGCAGGGCTCTGGTAATTCGGGGATCAGAGGTTGACTAAGACTGAAAATAATGGGTGAGAAAGAAGGAGCGAGACCAAACAGGGTTTCTTGTCAAGGTCTCTCTATTGAAGTCCAACAAGGAGATTTTAAAGAGAAAGGAGGAAGCAGAGAAAGAGGAAGTGGGGGAGTATAGTGGGAAATTACCAATACGGATTCACGTAGAAATATAAGGGTATTTAATAGGGAAAAGCCTTACTTACTGAGCGACTCAGCCAGCCAGTGGCAGAAGCCTGTACAGCAAGAAGCAAAAGAGAAACCGAAACTGAAAACACAGTCCCACTACGTCACTCTGACCACACCCTCACAAGCCTGGTCAGGCACACCTAAGCATATACCTGGTCAGGCAGCCCCTAAGAAGGCATGGCTACAGCTTCCCCTACAATTCCCCTTTTAGTCTAAAAGAGGATTAAACTTAACAGTATAAAGTATCCAAAATTAACAATCATAAAGGTAAAATATAAGAAGATACAACAATCTGCTTATGTCACATCCTAACTATCTATTTTAACTAAACCCTAAAGTCATCTGAAAGAGGTGTCCAAGCCTGAACACCTCGTTCCAATCCCAACCAAAAACAATAGGAAGCTATCCCTAACTAGGTATATACACTATCCTAAATGACAACAATGGGGAAAGGGGGCGTAGCATTCTCCAAGTTACTTCTTGCTGAAATGGGACAATGATAGTCATGTGGGGTCCTGTAGGAAGAAAATGTTAGTATCCAGTCCATGTTAGATGGGATTCACTTGATTGAAGATCTCGCTTGAAATCCTCAACTTGATTGAAGTCAGTACCCGAACCTCTGGCCGGAGTGTCAGTTGAAATGGAGCAAGTTGGATCCAGTGCAGTCGAGGAAGTGTGGCCCATTTTCTTTCCAGGGTGTCCAGGGATTGCTGTCAGGCAGGTTTTTATTGGCTGTATAGGACTCAAACATAAACAGTTAGCAGAGAAATGTTTGCTTGTGTATGTACACATGCTGGGGGATGCAACCATGAGAGCATAACAATTATGAGAGGGTGTACACCTTGAGAGAAAGATCCATGAAAAGACAAAGACAGTCCCCAAATTCTTCTTTTATTCTGTATTACATCAATTGCCTTGTTGATACAACACAGAAACACTAAAGTTTAGTTAAATAACGTACTTGGATTTTAGAGGAGGAAAGCCAAATCCTCCTCTAAATCCAGCATTGGTTTAATTGAATAGGGACTAGGAAATAAAGAGAAATAGAGTTTTTTGAGAGACAGCTGTAAATTTTACAATATGGTATAGCTACCTTCTCTTCTTACCTATCTACCCATGCAGTGTCCTTTGCCTTCTGAAGTTGAGTTTTCCTGTGAAGATAAAAGCAAAACACTTCCCTTTCCTTTGGGAGGTTTCTATTTAGTTTATAAGATATACCTTAGTAGAATACCTGTCATTTGTCCTCGTCAAGAGGTTTTTCCTTTTCCACTCGAATCTTGATCAACTTTGATGGTATCCAAAGTTTTTCTTCTCCTGTGGAAACCAATGAAAAACCCCGACCCCAACGTAACACATGTCCTGGTTTCCATACAGAGGTTAGTACATCTTTGAAGTATACTGGCTGATTGAGTTCAGCAGTTTTTCCGTAGTCCAGTGTGTTTCTACAGCTGTTTGTACTTTTTCATTGGCATTAAGAAAGTTTAGTGTTAATAAAGCATTATGCAACCTATGTTTGGGGGGCTTAGTCTTCCAAGCTTGTTTGTTGAGCATCTCCTTAAGTGTTCTATTAGATCGCTCAACCACTGCTTGTCCTGTAGGATTGTGTGGTATACCAGTAACATGCTTTATGTTATAATATTTGAAAAATTGTTCCAATTTTGTAGAGACATATGCTGGAGCATTGTCAGTTTTTATTTGTGCAGGTATACCCATAATTGCCATCACCTCTAGCAGGTGTGTAATAACAGAATCTGCTTTTTCAGAGTTAAGAGCAGTAGCCCATTGGAAACCTGAGAATGTGTCTATAGTATGATGCACATATTTCAAATTTCCAAACTCTGCAAAGTGAAACACATCCATCTGCCAAACCTCATTTCTCCGAATGCCCTTAGGATTACAACCTGCTGGCAATGGAGTTTGATTATAAAAGGAACAAGTAGGACAGTTTTTCACTATCTCCTTAGCTTGTTGCCAAGTGATGGAGAAGTCCTTTTTCAAACCTTTGCTATTTACATGATGTTTCTTATGAAATTCTGAGGCTTCTAGCACACTTCCAATTAATAAACGATCAATCTCATCATTGCCTTGTGCTAGTGGGCCAGGCAGACCCGTATGGGATCTGATATGTGTAATATACATAGGATTACTTCTGTTTCTGATAGTTTCCTGTAATTGTAAAAACAGAGAAGTTAATTCTGTATTATCAGGAACGAATTCTGCAGTCTCAATGTGTAACACGACTCTCTCTGCATATTGGGAATCAGTAACAATATTAAGAGGTTCTGTAAAATCCTTAAGTACCATCCGAATTGCATATAATTTGCCTTCTGTACAGATGTATATGGACTTTGAACTACTTCACTTACCTCACCTGCTTTATAACCTGCCTTACCTGATTTGTTGGCATCAGTGTAGAAGGTAAGAACTCCAGAAATGGGAGTTTGCCTTACAATACGTGGAGGAATCCAGAGTGTCTTTTTTATGAATTTAATTCTGTCAGTTTTGGGATAGTTGTTGCTAATTGTTCCCAAAAAGTCAGTAAGAGCTATTTGCCAATATTCATTATCTTTCCATAAGGAGGAAATTTCTTCATTAGTTAAAGGTACTATAATTTCTGCTGGATCTTTTCCAGTCAGCTGAGGAAGTCTTAATTTACCCTTTAAAATCAAATCAGAAATCTTTTCTATATATGTCATTAACTTTTTATTCTGTTTATGTGGCAGAAATATCCATTCCAATATAGTGTCTTCCCTCTGCATCATAATTCCAGAAGGGTATTCTCTGGATGGCAAGATAACCAGAATACAGTCTAAATCAAGGTTTATCCGATCTACATGCACATCCAATATTCTGTTTTCTACCCATTGTAACTCTTTTTCTGCCTCAGCAGATAATATTCTCGGACTGGTTAGGTCCTTATCACCTTTAATGGCCATTTTGAAATGCTTTAAGTCATGTCCTTCTACACCAATAATTGTCAGTAATTGAGAAATTTCCCCTAATAATTTCTGAAGAGAATTAAGAGTTTGATACCAACCTCTCCTAATTTGTACCTTTTGAGGTCTGATTCTCTGTAAGTCTATCTTGTACCCTATATAGTTAATAGAATCTCCTCTTAGTATCTTTTCTGGGGCAATCTGTAATCCCCAACGAGGCAGAACTTCCTTAACCATTATAAACATACATTCCAAAGTTTCCTTATTAGAATCTGATAAAAGAATACCATCCATGTAATGATAAACAATAGATTGTGAAAATTTCTTACGAAATATTTCCAAAGGTTGCTGTACAAAGTGTTGACACAAAGTAGGACTATTTAGCATTCCTTGTGGCAAAACCCTCCACTGATATCTCCTAACTGGCTATGAATTATTAAGAGTTGGTACAGTAAATGCAAATTTTTCTCTATCATTTTCCTGTAACGGTATTGTGAAAAAAACAGTCTTTTAGATCAATGACTATGATAGGCCATCCTTTAGGTATTAAGGAAGGTAATGGCATTCCCGGTTGCAGTGAGCCCATTGGTTGAATTACCTTATTTATGGCTCTCAGATCTGTCAGCATTCTCCAATTACCTGACTTCTTTTTGATGACAAATACAGGAGAATTCCAAGGACCGGTAGATTCCTCTATATGTCCAGCGTCTAGCTGTTCCTGTACTAACTTTTCTAAAGCCTGTAGCTTATCAGAGGTCATAGGCCATTGTCCTGCCCAAACTGGTTCATCTGTAAGCCACTTCAATGGCAGGGCCTTTGGCTCCTCTGAAGTTCCATCATTTGTTCCTAGTTTCTGTACTGCATGGATGGTTGGTAACCGTTTTCCATAGTGTCTTACCAGATCTTTTCTACTATCTAAAGATTGTACATAATTTGTATCTGACACTGGAGGAATATTAATCTGAGTATTCCTTTGCTGTAAGAAATCACAACCCCAGAGATTTATAGCTATATCTGCCATGTATGGTTTCAGTATCCCTTTCTGTCCTTCCGGTCCAATGCAGACCACAGAGTTAACACTCTGTCGAACTCTAGATAGAGTTCCAATTCCTAAAATTGTACATTTGCCTCTCTAAGAGGCCAATTCTGAGGCCAAGACTTTTGAGTAATAATAGTTACATCCGCCCCAGTGTCCAATAAGCCAGAAATAAGTTTATTATTAATTTTCACTATTAACTGAGGATTTTTATCATTCATAGAAGCTTGCCAAAATATGCGTTTCTCATTTTGTCCATTCATATTTGATTCTTCATCACTATTCAAACTACAATCTAGAGCAGTATCTTTTTTCACAATAGCAAAGAACTATCTATTGTTCCTGTGAGCGATTGTCTTCCACTGCTATTGGGAATGACCAGATTTTTCTCGATGTCGTGGCCTTCTTGAGGCCCCCCTCGGGGTTTCCTGACCTTAAGGGGTTTCCTTGTATGTCCCTGGTCGATCTACATTCATTGGTCCAGTGTCTTCCCTTACCACATCTTCTACACAATCCAGAAGGCAGTGGCCTTCCATATGAGGCATTGTTACAATTCATTTGTCTACAATTTCTCTTAGTATGTCCCAATTTACCACAGTTGATACCTCTGGCTTCCTGGAGCTTTCGTGGTCTCCAGGGGAAGGCTCTTCCTCCCCAAGGTTCTGGTTCATAGTTCATAGTAGTAGTAACCTCTAGCCTCTTGGTACCTATGTTGACCTCTGTAAGGTACTTCTCCTTGCCAAGCCCCTACATCCTCACCTCTAGAACTTTTAATTTCCTGTTGCCGTTTTAAACCTTTGGAGATGGCTTCTCCTACCCAAGCTCCAGTATCTTGCACATTATAGTCAATGTTGACTGTATACAAAACCCATTCTTCTACCAGAACTGATCTGATCTTTTAAGGCAAAAGTATTCTTTTGCAATTTGGGTTTGCATTCTCATAAACTATTGTATATATAATTGATTGTCTTGTTTCTGGATCTGTTACCTGTAATTCTACTGCCCTAGTTAATCTTTGTAAGAAATCCTGGAACTGTTCTGTAGGTCCCTGTTCTATTCTGGTATAAGCTTCTAGGCGTTCACCTGGATCACAAACCTTATCCCAGGCATTAAATGCTGCTTTCCTGCATAGAGACAGTATATCGTCATTATATTCAGCCTGAACCTGTGGGTCAGCATAAATACCCTGACCAAGAAGCTCATCTAGAGGGGCTTCAAAACCTTCCTTTATGCCCTGATGCTCAAGGAGCTTTGCCTCTTCCCTTACCAATGCCTTCCACTGGATTTGGCATGAATTCTCAAGTACAACTGCTACCAATCATTCCCAATCTGTGGGTGTCACCCTGTTAAAGGTTGTCCATGAATATAATAGCTGTTTTACATATGGGCTATGAGAACCACGGGAGACAACTGATTCTTTAATATTCTTAAGATCCTTCAGCTGTATGGGTTGCCATTCATAAGCCATCTGTCCATGAGGGTGTTTCTTAGAAGCTGGCTTTTCTACCATGGTAGGTGGGTACACTAATGGTGTATGAGTAACAACCTTAGAAGAATAGTCACGATACCTGGGTGGAGTATGTGCCTGGGATTAGAGTGATTCTGCTTCTGAGGCATCCCAATGATCTTTAAGCCTAGCAATGATATCCTTTTGAAAAGCTTCAATCTCCTTAATCATAAAAGATTCCAAGCATGTTAGTGAATCTGTAAATTGCTCTAACTGCTCATCTACATGTTTTTCTAGGTCTTTAATAGATCATCCTTAGGCATCATCTGGATGGCATGGAAACTGCTCTCTAGGTATTGGAGTCTAGATTCCAGATCATGATTTGCTGATTTTGAGTCCTCAGCAATCGACTGTATGGACCTATGTAATCTGTCAGCTCTGTGCTGTAAATTATCTTCCAAACATTCAAATCTAGACTCAAATTTCTGATCTGCTACCTTGGATGCTTCAATAACTGTTTGAATGGCATTGTCCAATTCTTCAACCCTATGCTGGGTATTTTGCACCGTTGCATCTAGTTGCTGGGTAACATTGCCTATCTGAGTTTCTACCTGGTTACAGATATTCTTTAGCTGGACATGGTCTTCTGACAGCCTAGCCTCTAAGGCCTCAGACATGGAGGATCTCTCTGTGTTTATATTATCATAAATATGCTGCATCTCGTCAGACAGTCTGTCTTTAGTGTATTGGACACAGAGCCAAGCTTATCATCCAATTTCTGTTCCACTTGCTGCACAATTGTGGTCTGACCTTATCTGTTCTCCAAAACCTCACTGCGCAAAGCTGTTATTCCTGTAAATAGGTGGTGAGATTATCCTTATCCCTATTCCTGAGTCCTCTGGCTAGTAATACTATTTGTAACAGCAAGCTAACTGCCATTATGGCATATTGGCCAGTAATTGGCACAATGACTTCCTCCTCAAGCAGTGAATTCACATAATAAGCAAAAATATTACCAATTTTAGCAAATGATAAATATTCCGCCATAATTTTACCTGATTTCTACTCCAGATACAGTAAATATCTTTGACCAGTGGGTGGCACAGGTGTTCAGTGAGTCCATGGATTTTGGCAGCAGTCAGTCAGCGGTGGAGAGAGGTCACAAAAGCGGCTGCGCTTATCTTAGAGAGTATACGGCTTTGCGGCTGCAAGCACTGAAACAGACGCAGCTTTCCTGCAGCAGCAGCCTGGGGAAGCCTCTGCTGAAAGCTGAGGCTTACTCACCTCTAGGCAGCTGGAAACTGTGTCCGGCTGGGTGGATGGTTCTGAGCATCTCAGCTGCAGCAGGTTGGCTGCTAGCCTGGAGTGCCTGTGGAGAAAGGGTGCTTTCCGGGCCTAGGCCACGGGCCCGATGGAACCTACAGCCCGTCCCAAATGGGGTGTAGGTTTCCAATATCCTGCTTCTGACAACCAGCTATAGTGGGAAATTACCAATACGGAGTCAGGTAGAAATATAAGGGTATTTAGTAGGGAAAAGCCTTACTTACAGAGCGACCTAGCCAGCCGGTGGCAGCAGCCTGTACAGCAAGAAGCAAAAGAGAAACGGAAACCGAAAACGCAGTCCCAATACGTCACTCTGACCACGCCCTCACAAGCCTGGTCAGGCACACCTGTAGCCAGCCCCTAAGAAGGCGTGGCTACAGCTTCCCCCTACAGGGGAGGAATGAGTGTTAATTGCTCTAAGGCCAGGGAAGGTGTCTGGAGCCTCCTGTAGTTATCTCGAACACTAACCTAAGGGGTGGGGTGCTTGAGTAATTGGCG
>NW_023276919.1:449724-450075 GCF_003668045.3 Cricetulus griseus
AAGGCATAATTCTGAAAATAAAAAAGATTCAGCGAATGTGGGGTTGGACCTCATCCTTGGGATACACACCAACCTGAAGTGGTGTCTCACCATTTGGTCAGTAGAAGAAAATGAACTCTGCGGATTCCCACTCATCCAAGCATGGGCATGAAGAGAGGTCACAGAGAGAGACCCTCTCTGGAATTTACATCACCACTGTTGGTATTTTGTTTATGGGAAGGGGAAAGACCATTATGGAAACAGAACAATGAACAATCAAACACCAACCTTAGAAAGACCATGAACCCAGGATTTCTTACAGGGTTGGGCAGTGGGATTAGGGGAGACAGGATATGATACTAAGAGGGTCAG
>NW_023276919.1:450187-459449 GCF_003668045.3 Cricetulus griseus
CTGGACTGAACAGAGTACTGCCTGAATGAGTAGATCATGCCAGGTTCCTTGGACAGGGCAGCCTGATTCCTGAAAATTTCATTTCCACTTTGCTTGTTAGAAATGGCAATCATTGAGAGGCTGAATACTATTTATCTGTGGTGCATCTATTTGGACACATTGCATGTGTCCAATTCAGCTCCCTGGAACTTACAGGAATATTTTGTCTTTACCAAAACATAAATTGGAGACCCATCAGATGCCTATTTATGATAGAAGCGACTTGGCTGAAAGCATTCTCATTTTGGAATTGGAAGGGTATCTTTCAGACAATAAAAAAGCTCCTTAATTTTGCAATGTAGAGAGGTTTAGCATGCATCATGTCAGGTTCCTTTACCAGGCCAGTCTGATGCCTGGAACTTTCATTCTCAGTTTCCTTGAATACTGAATATTGTGGAGTTAGACTTTGCAATTCAGGGAATAAAGATATTGAGTTCTCAAGACTGCATCCTGGTGAATTAGTGGCACTGAACATAATTAGTGGACCAGAGAATGTTGTGGTATTACTAAATCCTTGAGCATCTGGTTGCTCCTTTCTATTGCAGGGCATGTAGCACTCACTAGGGCCTCCAAGAACTCACCAAATCTCAGCAGTGTAGGAGATGAGATTAAGTTTAGAAAAGAAAATGTTTCTGAAATCCTGGTATCACAGGGCTGAATGATCAGATGAGGGAGTGGATCTGGAGAGAGAGATCACAGATTAGGAGGAAAGTAATCTGTGATCACTGAGAGGCTGAATACTCTTTATATGTAGTGCAACTTTGTACCTGTTTACATGGGTCCCATTCAGCTCCCTGGAACTTACATAAATCCTTTGTTTGCCAAAAACATAAATTGTAGACATATCAGCTACCTCTTTATGATATAAGCGACTTGGCTGAAAGCATTCTCATTTGGAATGGGAAGGGTACCTTTAGGACAATCAAAAAGCACTTTATTTTTCCATTTTAGTTTGATTTTTCATACTTTTCAGTAGTCGGACAGAGACACACACACACACACACACACACACACAGAGAGAGAGAGAGAGAGAGAGAGAGAGAGAGAGAGACATATGCAAACAGACAGATAAAAGCACAGTTAAGATGGAGACCAGTCCAGATCAATTACAGCTGCATGTATTCACCCAAGGTGCAGAGGCAAGCACAGAGTACGAGAGAGAGAGAGAGAGAGAGAGAGAGAGAGAGAGAGAGAGAGAGAGAGAGAGAGAGACTTAGGCTTATTTGCAGACAGGACATTACTAAGCAGGTAGAATGATAAACTACCACCCAGCATGTATATTCATATATAGAGAGACCCAGACAGTGAGAGAAAGAGATACACAGAGACAGAGACAATGAGTTATAAAAAGAGAGGTACAGAATGAAATGACAGACAGACAGACACACACACACACAAACAGGCCAAGCTTAGTGTAGGCTGAGATATTTTCATACCAGGTCAGGAGTCAGGCTTCGAACTTATTAATCGAGGATCCTGTCTCTGCTTAATGAACTCTGCCCTGATGATGACAGAATTTTGTTCACCTAAGTATCTTCATTCCAATGATCTTTCAATCTAATCTAGGAAATGGAATTAAAACCTTCCTGGAAGAAGCTAAAAATGGAAAATGCACATTTTTTACAGTAATGTGATTCATTTTCTTAGTCTGTTGATGTACTTCTTATGGTATATGACATTCATACACAAATAGGCATTGAACGGTTGTTCCACGGTAACAATAATTGCTACATTCACTTAAAGATAAGATGGACTACCAGTGGAGATTGCTGAATGTACCTAACCTGAAGTACCTGCAGTTCAATGATCTTTCAATCTAAACTAAGAAATGGAATTTAAACCTTCCTGGAAGAATCTAATCATGGAAAACTCACATTTTTTACAGTAAGGTGATTCGTTTCGTTTTCTTATTTCAATGTTGTATTTCTGAGGGTATTTGACATTCCTCCACAAAAAGGCATCAAATGGTTTTTCCATGGTTACTGTAACTGTCAGATTGCCTTAGAAACAAAATGTAATTTCAATGGAGATGGCTGAAGGAGGCTTGGTACCCAACATCTCAGTAGAGGGTGTCAGCATTAAATCATGGACAATAGTGTAACAAAAAAATACCCAGTTGAGGAGACACAGGGGTATGAACAATGGAGGGAAGAAACTCCCGAAGCCATAAATCTGAAACCCACAGGTGATTCAGTGATCGTGGTGAGGAACTCATCCTTGGGAACCACACCGACCGAATCGCATTTTTCACTGTTTGGTAATTGCCAGAAAAACATCTCTGCAATGTCCCGCTCAACCAAGGGTGGCTACGGAGCGTGTTCAGAGAGAGAGTGCCTCCATTGCTTTCAAAGCTCAAGAGTGGGTCATTTGTTTAGGTGGAAGGGCAAAGTTTGATATGGAGACAGAACCCTGAGCAATGGAACACGAATATTAGAATGTCCATGAACTTTAGATTTTCTGACATATTTGGAAGAGTGAATTGGGGAGACAGGAGTAGAGAAGAAAAGGGTCAGAGGAAGATACCAGAGAGCAGATAGCAGAGACTAATTGGAAGTTGACAGAGAGAATAATGCATCAGGTGTCGGAAGGGATCTGTCTGTTAAAGGGTCCTATAACCCTGCTACAGACTTGTTACCCATGGAACCCTGGACTGAACAGAATGCTGACAGAGGGAGAGCACCCATGCAGGTATCATGGGCAAGTAGATGCCAGGACCTTTCATTACCACATTTATTTATTGTGGAAATTGGGGTCTTATACTTGGATAGTTTGGGAATAACAATTTCGGGATCTCAAGGCTGTCTCTTTTTGAGGAAATGGCATTGGCCAACTTTGGAGGTCTGAGAATAGTGGGGTTACTAACAGATCCTGGAGTACCTGGTTGCTCCATTGATTTCAAGAATGTGTGGCCCTGTCTAAGGCATCCTAAGCCTCTGTAGATGTCAGCAGTGTAAGAGATGAGGTTAAGTTTAGAAAACAAAATATTTCTTAAGTCCTGATGACAGAGAGGTGCATGGTCAAATGAGGTAGTGTTTTTCCAGGAAAAGGTACCAGATGAGGAGGAGAGGAAACTGGGATCAATGAGGGAATGAATACTATTCATCTGGAGTGAATCTATGGACATTTTTGCATGGCTCCCATTCAGTTCACTGGCACTTACTGGAAAACTTTGGGTTTGAAAAAAATTGGAGACACATCAGCTGCCTTTTTTGATACAAACAACTTGGCTGAAAGCATTAACATGTTTGAAAAAGAAGGGTATCAATAGGACTATAAAAATCACATTAATTTTGCCATTTTAGAGTGATTTAGCATGCTCTTCAGTACTCTGACAGAGAGACAGAAACACATAGCAAGAGAGACATATACAGAAAGATATACAAATTTGGTAGAGAACATTCCTGAGCATGTCCAGAGCTGCTGGTATTCATCCAGGTTACAGAGACATAGGCAGAATTCAAGAGAGTGAGTGTGAGACTTGGAAAGAGAGAGGGGGAGGGAAGGAGGGAGAGAGAGAGAGAGAGAGAGAGAGAGAGAGAGAGAGAGAGATACAGAGCAAAAGAGGCTCTGTTAGCAGGCAGGTCCAGTGCAATGCAGGTAGTGTTGTACCAGCACACCAGGGTGAAGAGACATACACAGTGATACAATGACAGTGAGTGATAGAGAGTTAGAGATGAAAATTCAAACAGACCGAGACACACACAGACAACCATGGCTTAGAGTAGGGTGAGATGTGTGAATACCAGGTCCACGTGTCGGTCCTATCATACTCAAGGATGATGCTGTCTGCATCATGAACTCTGTCCTGCTTGTAACATCATTTGGTGCACCCAAGTACCTGCAGTCCAATGATCCTTCAATCTAATCTAAGATATCGAATTTAAACCTTCCTGGAAGAAGCTACCATTCAATATTTAATTTTGGTTCACTTATGTGTGTCTTTTCATTTTCTTAGTGCATTGATGCACAACCTGGGTAATACGACATTACTCCATAAATGCATTTGGACAGTTTTTTCCAAGGTAAATGTAACCGGAAGGATGCCTTAATCATAAGATGTATTTTCCATGGGCGAGACCTCAGTAGGTTGGTACTCCCGATCTCAGAACTCAGAGTCAGCTTGAACTCATAGGCACAGGCAAAACAAAAGGCCTGAACATTCAAGTTGACACAGAATACCTAAAATTGGAGAGACAAAACTGACATAGTTATAAATGTGTTTTCAGCTAATGTGGTATTCGACCTCATCCTTGTATACAAAACGTCCTGAAAGGGTGTCTGCCCGTTAGGTCAGTCCGAAATAAATGATCTCTGCAGTTTCCTGCTCACTGTAGCATGGGTATGGAGAGAGATCACAGACAGAGACCCTCCTGGGCTTTCACAGCAACAGTGTTGGCCTTTTGTTTACATTGAAAGGGGAAAGTATGAAATGAAAACTGATCACTGAGCAATGGAAAACCTAATTGGAAAGTCCAAGAACCGAGGATTTCAGACAGGCTAGAAGATGTTGATTGGGGGAGACAAGAGAAGGGACCAAGGGGGTCAGTGGAATAGCGAAAAACAGAGAGCAGAGAGGAAGTGGAAGTTGGCATGGACAGTGAGACAGACAGAGAGAGAGAGAGAGAGAGAGAGAGAGAGAGAGAGAGAGAGAGAGAGAATAAGAGACCATAAGTGGTTTTTGATCTGCCTTTTACAGGGCTCCTATAAACCTGCTTGCAGACTTATTAACCATGGAAAACTGGACTGAGCAGAGTACTGCCTGAGTGAGTGCATCATCCCAAATACCTTGGACAGACCAGCCTGATGCCTGCACATTTCATTCCCATTTCCATAAATAGTGAATGATGGGGTGTTAGAAATGGCAATTTAGGTAATGAGGCTATCGAGTTATAAAGACAACAGCCTGCTGAAGTAGGATACTGACCATCATTGGCGACCTGAGAATGTTTTGGTACTACCACATCCTAGAATATCTGTTTGTTTCTTCCTTGGACAGGAAAGGGAGCATTCGGGCCTCTTAGACCTTCCCAGATGTCAGCACTGTAGGAAAAGAGGTTATGTTTAGAAAAGAAAATGTTTCTGAATTCCTGGTATCAGAGGGCTGAGTGGTCAGATGAGGGAGTGTTTCCTGAGAGAGGGATCCCTGATGAGGAGGAAAGGAATCTGGGATCATGGATAGGCTGAATACTATTTAACTGTGGTGCATCTATTTGGACCTGTTTGCATGTTTCTAATTCAGCTCCCTGGAAATTACTCGAATATTTTTGGCACACCAAAAACATAAATTGGAGACACTTCAGCTGCCTCTTTATAATAGAAGTGACTTGGGTGAAAGCATTCTCATTTTGGAATGGGAAGGGTATCTTTCAGACAATGTAAAAGCCCCTTAATTTTGCCATTGTAGAGAGGTTTACCATGCTCGTCAATACATGAACAGAGAGTAACACACACACACACACACACACACACACACACAAGAGAGAGAGAGAGAGAGAGAGAGAGAGAGAGAGAGAGAGAGAGGAGGGAGATACAAACATACAAGTAAATGGTCATGGTCAGTTAAGGTGGATAGTAGAGCAGAACAAGTACAGCCACAGGTATACAACCACGGTGCAGAGCCCAACAGAGAGGGCAAGACAGAGAGTGTCAGAGAGAGAAGGAAACAGAGGACTTTGCTTTAATATATAATGCAGGAACACTGCAAGAATGAAGAATTACAGACTCTGACTTAGTGTGTAGAGATATATACATAGAGACACAAACAGTGAGAGACAGAATTACACGGAAACAGATATTGTGAATGATAGTTAGAGAATGAATTTACAGACAGACACAAACACAAAAGCAAACAAGCAAAGGCTTATTGTGGTTTAGGATAAGTGCATATCACTTCCAGAGGCAGGCTCAAAATATACTCATGGAGGATGCTGCCTTTCCCTTATGAACTCTGGAGACAATACAGGGGTATGAAGAGTGTACGGAAGAAACTCCTGAAGGCGTAAATCTGAAACATCGATCATGGTGATAACCTCATCCTTGGGAAACACACGGAACTAATAGGGTATTTCACTGTTTAGTCAGTCTCAGAACAAGATCTCTGTGATGTCCTGCTCAACAAAGCCTGGCTATGGAGAGTGTTCTACAAGAGGGAGCATCCATGGCTTTCAACAGCTCGAGAGTGGGTCATTTTTTTATCTGCAAGCATAAAGCTTGCTATGGAGACGAAACCCTGAGCAATGAAACACGAACTTATTATGTCCATGAACTAGAAATTTTCTCACATGGTTGGAGAGGCTGAGTGGGGAGACAGACGAGATGAAGAGGGTGATAGGAAGATACCAGATAGCAGATAGCAGAAAGGAATTGGAAGTTGACAGAATAAGACATCAGGAGTGAGCCGGGAATTGGTGGCGCATGCCTTTAATCCCAGCACTTGGGAGGTAGAGGCGGATGGATCGCTGTGAGTTCGAAGTCAGCCTGGTCTCCAGAGCGAGTGCCAGGAAGGCACCAAAAGCTACACAGAGAAACCCTGTCTCGAAAAACCAAAAAAAAAAAAAAAGACATCAGGAGTGGTTGGGACCTGTCTTTTAAAAGGGTCTTATAACCATGCCTGCAGAGTTAGTAGCCATGGAACCCTGGACTGAACAACTGCTGGGTGAATGATTGCACCATTCCAGGTGTCATGGGTAGGTAGCCAGATGCCACGACCTTTCATTCTCACCTTCACTGATTATGGAAATTTGGGCTCTATGATTTGGTAGCTTAGGGTATAATGATGTCAAGTTCAAAGGAGTGCTTCTTCTTGATGAAGGGACATTGAACATCTTTGGTGGCACTGAGCATAGAGTAGTACTACCACATCCTGGAGTACCTGGTTGCTCCACAGATTTCCAGAATGTGTGGAACTCTCTTGGGCATCCTACACCTCGGCAGATGCCAGCAGTGTAGGAGATGAGATTTAGTTTAGAAAAAAATATTTCTGAAGTCCTGGTGACTGTGGGTTGCATGGTCAGATGAGGGATGGATTACCCAGGGAAAGGTACAAGATGAGGAGGAAAGGAATCTGGGATTATTTAGGGACTGAATACTATTTATCTGGAGTGACTCTTTGGATCTTTTTTCATGGGTCTCATTCAGCTAGCAGGACATTAGGGGAATACTTATGTTTTGAAAATAACATAAATAGTAGACATATCAGCTGACTTTTTTGATAGAGGCTACTTGGCAGAAAGCACTCACATGTTTGAAAAAGAAGGGTATCTATAGTGCAATAAAAAAGCACCTTAATTTTCCCATTTTAGACTGGTTTAACATGCTCCACAGTACTCCGATTGAGAGAGATACATACACACAGCGAGAAAGACACATACAGACAGATAGACAAAAGGATCACATTTGGTAGAGAACAGTCCTCAGCAAGTACAGAGCTTCTGGTATTCATGCAGGTTGCAGAGGCAAAGACAGAAGGCCAGAGAGACAGTGAGAAACTGGGAGAGAGAGAGAGAGAGAGAGAGAGAGAGAGAGAGAGAGAGAGAGAGAATAAGAGAGGTTCAGTAAGCTTGTATGCCCAGTGAAAAGCAGGTAGAGTTCTAGAGGCCCATCAGGGTGAAGGGTCTTATACAAAGAGACAGAGACAGTGACAGACAGAGATACACCGAGACAGTGACATGGAGTGATAGAGAGTTAGATATGATATGTCAGACAAACAGCAGAGAGACACTCAGACATACCAAGGCTTAGTGTAAGCTGAGATTAGTGACTATGGAGTATTCTTTCTCTGCCTTATGAACTCTGTCCTGTTGCTGACATAATATGGTGCATCCAAGTACTTGCAGTCCCATGATTCTTCAATCTAATCTAAGACATGGAATTTAAACTTCCTGTGTAAGCTACCATACAAAACACAAATTTGGCTCAGGAATGTGTGTCTTGTGATTTTCTTGGCCATTGATGCACATCTTGGGTAATATGACATTCCTCTGTAAAAGCATTTGAACAGCTTTTCCATGGTAACAGTAACAGGAAGGATCCCTTAATAATAAGATGTATTTCCCATGGGCAAGCCCGAAGAAGGCCTGGTACTCCCAATCTTCAGAACTGAGAGTTAGCTTGAACTCATGGGCAAGGGCAGAACAAAATGCCTGAGCATTCAAGTCGAGACAGAATTCCTAAAAGAGAAGGGAAGAAACTGCCAAAGGCATAAGGCAGAAAACACAAATGATTCAGTGAATATGGTGTTGGGCGTCATCCTTGGAATACACACCAACCAGAAGGGGTGTCTCACCATATGGTCAGTCCGACAAAATGATCTCGGAAGTTTCCCGCTCACCAAGCATGGGCATGGAGAGAGGTCACAGAGAGAGACCTTCCCTGGCTTTCTCAGCAAAGTGTTATTCTTTTTTTTTTTTTTTACGGTGAAGGGGAAATTACGAAATGGACACTGAACACTGAGCAATGGAACACCTACCTTAGAAATTTCATGAACCAAGAATTTCTGACCAGGTGAGAGGGTGAGTTGGGGAGACAGGAGAAGAGAAGAAGGGGGTCAGAGGAATAGCAGATGGCAGATAAATGACAGGAAGTGGAAAGTAAGGGTGAGAGAGAGAGAGAGATTCTCAGTTAGCAGGCAGGCCCAGTGCAAAGCAGGTAGATTTGTAGAGGCCCAACAGGGTGAAAGGACATATACAGAGACCATGGGCCAAGAGACAGCACAGGAGCATGGGGAGAGGGAGGGGTGACCTTCCCGTGGGTCCCGTGTCACCCATGTGAGCCTGCTCCCGAAAGAGGATCCTAGGACCAGTGATGGAAATTGAACTGAAACAGAGCCTGGGCATGTCAGAGTCTGCCTCTGAACTCGGATCCAGGGCTGGCAGATGTAGGCAAAAGTGCAACTAGGACTCAGCATGTCAGAACCAGCCTCCATACTCAGATCCTGGGCGAGCATTTGGATGCAGAATTGCCACTGTGCCATGACGTGTCAGAGCCAGCTGCCAAACCCGGATCAGGATCAAATATCACTGGTATCAGATGACTCTAAGCAGTGACAACAAATGGAACCAGAAATATCCCCTGGCCTCCCTCGGCCAATCGATGGACAAAGAATTGCCACAGGACCTCGGCTTGTTGGATCTCCACGAAGAAATCAGATCCTGAGTGGGCAGATGGTGGCAGAACTGCCACTTCTCTTTGGCGTGCCAGAGCTCATCCCAGAACTCGGATACAG